>NC_049994.1:8914214-8989703 GCF_000003815.2 Branchiostoma floridae | reverse complement strand
AACTGCTGGGTTTTGTATTTTGCAGTCATTAAGATGGCTGGCATATGAAGTGGCAGCCTTTTCCGCTTTGACAGTCGGTTAATATGTGTCATGTATTAATGGCAGTAGGCTGACCGTAAATGATGTGTACACGAATGCTGGAACATCTGTATTAGGCATGTCACACCAAAATTTTGGTTAAGGTTAAAGTTGCTGAAACTGCTTTCAAATTAAAGATCAGATTCTTCTGATTACAATGCTTTTTATTGTGTTGAAATCCGACAATGTTGAAATTTTCTAGAATTTTTCAAAGTTGAAAAGTTGGACGTTTTCATTAGAAGAGGCTTATCTATTAGCCCTATGGGAACAGTTGACCTCGACATGGCACCGAGAATGACCACAAGCACACAGTTATTTACACACTTTTTAATGTATCTTCCAAACGCTTTAACAAATGTTCTTCAAATTTTCAGCACATGAAGATAATATTACTGGACAGACTATAATATTGTTTTCTCGACATATCATCATTACTTTGTATTAATTAATCCTAATTAACCCTAATTAATCTACTCATCCACAATAGTACCATTCAATTAATCTGCATTTCTTAAACATGCTACAAGCTTAAGAAAGAACTTCACGTTTCTAATTCAAAGTAAGACTAATCATTAAAAAATGAAGTATTTTTGTAGTTTTTATTGATTACAAAATATGCAAATGAGGGTTATTACCCTAAAGTACTTCCAACAAAACATGTAATTGTATCACTTGTCCATATTTGAATTACATATTCCCTGAAATAAAAATAGACAGTGCTAACCTATATTGCATGTTGACGTAAGTACAGGAATGTATCCACACTTTTAGGAACATCGATAAATAATTAAGAATTTATGCTAATTAGCAATATGCTAATGATACATATATGGTGAAAACTATCCACACATTGGCTTTTAATCACATTTATGTTGTAGGCATACTTAAATGGGTTGTACAGATGTAAATTGCATGTTACTTTAAAGAACTTTTAACAATCAAATGCTTAATTAGCAGTTGTCCTAATTAACATCGTAATTAACGACATTAGTAATAGTAAGTGCTAATTAGTATGCATACATGTTTTACCCATTCTAAAAAATAACTGTTTAGTTCAAGTAACTTTCTGATTATTATTAGTAGGTTGCTTTTCTATTCAGTTTCTCTTAACTTAGCTTTTCTTCTTTAAAAATCAAAACAATAAGATCAAATAACTTTCAATGTTCGTCACCAATTATTGCAACTCCAAACATGTCGTGTCTAAACTTGATCTGTTGTCTCGGTGTCTGCAGCCTTGTCTCTGGTGAGCAGTTTTGACAAGTCTCTATTTTGCTGTTTCCGCTGATCTGCCCAGGATATGTCCCTTTTGTGTCAACTAGAAAATTAAAAATGATCTCGAAATTAATACCATGCAACTGACAAATTCCGATTGAGCATGGCGATAACGTCTCTGCACGCAACATATCATTTACGATAGTGACACGTTTTTTTGTTACAAAATATGCCACATCATCGGTTATGAAAGGTATTCTACACAATACATAAAATATATTGCCATTCTGCGGTCAAATAGCGCAGAATTTATGATAATATGTTGAATTTATAGCGCAGACAATGTCCGCGGACGTCCGTGATGTCACGCCCCCCTCCCCCTCCACGGCCGTGCGCGGGCTGCCTAAAAAAACTCTCAAATCGCATCGCTAAAGCCACAAGCCAAACTCGCGTAAATAGAAACAGAAACTACACCATGATGATCGCAATATATCTATATTTGTCACTGTGTATGAACAAAATTGCTAAATTCAAGAAAAATGGCAAAAATATCCACTTACTTTCGGAGGTTTCCCTACTCTGGCCCATAACTTCCGCCAGAAATGACGTAGCAAAATTGTGCAACCACTGGAGTGAACCTTGATCTCTGCCCTTTCACCTTGAATCATTCCCAGAGTTCTCGGATGCACGGCGGCTTGTGGCTTTTGAGTTGAAAATTGCATCTCCGCCGGGCGGCCTTCGAAATAGCGTGCCGCGCGCGCGGCGTCAAAACGGGGCATTTTTCCGGCTGTATCTCCAACTTTTATGATTTTTAGCTCCTTATTATATGGATATTGTCAACTAAAAATCAGATAGTATCGTAGTCAACATTCCATAGATTATAGACAACGATTTTGATTGGCATTATTCAAGCGGTTGATTTTTAAGATTTTCTTAAAAACATTTACGGCCCCGCGGGCCGCTTAGTTCTAATGCGGGAAGGGGGTAGGTTTGACATGCCTATCTGTATACTCTGGTAGTGGTAGACGTTTCTTGCTTTCAGATTCAAAGGTTATCCACCCACTTGGCTTGCATGGCATATGGTGCGGTCTTTTAGAGTGATCATGGCTTTAAGTGGGCTTTCCTGTAAGACTTAAGGTAGCTCTCTCTCTATCTATATATATACAGATGCATCAGACACTTGTCCATCCGTGAAATATGCCAGAACTGGCAGAAGCTGGCAAATTGCCACTGTTTGGTCTCTATCAGTTACAATGATGCTTACATCGCATATGATTACACGTCTGTATACATGACTGAACCACGTTTCTGGTTAATGTGATCGTTGTCAATTCTTTTGTCTGATCGTGTGGTAACTGGTGTAGGTAATGGGGGAAATTTCCACGGGGCACTATTTTAGAGAGATACCATTCTACAGTATTCTGTTTGCTGTAAAACACTGTAATTATGCTAATTTTGATGTATTCTATATTAGGTCTGTTCGGATAGTGACCCCTTTCTTATTGCAGGTTCCCAGAGGAGGGTGAAATGGGATGTAATTAGGGATAGTAACCCCAATATTTTCCATCAACCTATAATAGATCAGCATCAGTGCATTATGATAACAGCAGTCTTTGTGTGATATTCCCAGCTTTGTGTTCTTTTGTATTGATAGCAATGTTGAATATTGAACTTTATTGTTGTTGGATTGAACACATAGGACTTGAAATCCCTTTTCCTGTTTTCTACATTTTTGTTCAATATCTGAACAATATTCTTTCTACATTGTCAAGCTTCAAGTGTCAAGCTTGTAAATTTGTTTTTTGTTGACAATGTAGTCTTATTTAGCAAATATTTTATGCAAATTGACAATTTCAGTTCAACTTGGTATTTTCAGCATTGTAGAAGAGGGACTGTGTGACTGTGTAAGTTTGTAAATACAGCATCTGCATGTATTTTTTTCAAGGTCCACAGTAAAAATGAAGGATTGTGTTCTCTTTCAGCTTTCCTTGCGAAAAGTCTATCGTACAATCACTGATTATTTGGATGTCTTTCCATGTCTTTCTCTTAACTAGAAAAGTATCACTGTCTGACATTTCTTGCTCAATTTTGGCCCTACCCACATATAGCGTGTTAACATTGATACTGACCCCAACCGGAGAGACTGGCCTTTTACAGTCTTATCTTTATGATCTATCGTAAGGACCTTCTGTAGGTATTGCATAATTCATGCCCAGGATTAGGTGAAGCTTGTAAGGTGGAAATGTCCATGAGAACTGACATGCTTTTCCTACTGTTACAGCAAATTGTCTGAGTTGAATGCTTTTTCATGATGACAGTTCTTGCCTTACTGTTACTCTTTTCATTCCTCAAACAGACAAGCAGAGAGAGAGAGAAAGAGGGGAAAAATGATAATACATAGAAGTCTCAATATTCATCATGTATTATACTTGTATTAACTTGTCAGAATGGCTGATACATAAGAAATATACAGGTCGCAATCCTTCATTGACGACTGTATGTTGTATATCTTGCACATGCATGTTTTACAGACTGAGAAACTTTTTCTGCAATCGTGCAACCTGACCATTTTGTTGCTACCTTGCCCGTGACCAATTTAAGAACTTACTTCGGCCTAATGCATCACGTTCTTGCCAAGTAATCTGGCTGTAGAAAGATGTAGTAGGTGGGTAAAAGTGTGGTTGGTTAAGTCATTACGGTTGATGTTTAGGGCCTCTTCATGGGGGCTGTTAGAAGGTATTAGAGACCTGGCACCCATTTGGAAGAGGTATTTTGTCTGGAAGTGTTCCCGTTATGTCACGTTTGAAAGCTGGATGGCAACATCTTCCTTTTAGGTCTGCCACATGTGTGGTGAGGAAAATATTGTCCTGGGAAAATACTTTTGGACACAAAGGTTTCCCTTTCCTGTCAGCAGAATGTTGAATTTTTCATTTCCTTGATGACAAAATTCTGGTTATACATGGTTATTTCCTTGGTCTGTTTTTGTTGGAAAGTGTTTGAATATTTTATTTTGATCTCCAAGCAGATGCAAAAGTCTTATGATAGAGGGAAACCCTTGAAAAATTGAATACCAGAAAAAATACTAAATGTTGC
This sequence comes from Branchiostoma floridae, assembly GCF_000003815.2. Classification (NCBI taxonomy): domain Eukaryota; kingdom Metazoa; phylum Chordata; class Leptocardii; order Amphioxiformes; family Branchiostomatidae; genus Branchiostoma; species Branchiostoma floridae. The sequence goes on along the minus strand of NC_049994.1, from coordinate 8,985,320 downwards.
AAAAATAGACATAATCATCTGCTTGGAGATAATGTGAACCAAGGTATATACTTCCCCTCAGATTCTACTACTCAAGTCAATCATGTGAATCAAACTGATATTGATGATGAAGATCCAAGAGATTTTTTTTTGCATTTTCTCATTTCCTTTGGAGGGTATGCATGGGGGGTCCCCACAATGCTTTATGCTGAATATCCCCCCACGTACACGTACTAAAAAAAACAACTACTATGTCAAAATCAAGGAAGGTTAATCTGAAAAATTTGGTGGCCTCCCTACAAATCATGTGAATAAGATGGATCTCTGTACAAAATACAGGAAATCAAAATAGGATGCCTATGGCTTGTATGGAAAAGAGCATGTAGACCTTCATGTAGTATTGCAGGAAAGTACACATAAGTCTATCCCTGATGGACCTGTGACTATATCAGGCTATCATGCTGAGTACTAGCTAGAAGATCTCTTACTCTGATGAAGAATTCTGCAGGAGGATTTTGTTCCTATCCAGATTTCAGGAAAACCTGTACATGCATGTAGGGTAATCGTACATACTTGTACATGAGCGTTCCTTCCTTCAGGTATTTCTTGGAAAAATTCAATAAATTTTTTGCAGTTACCGTAAAACATGTACAATGTACATGTGACATGTAGGCATCCTTCCATCTTCACAGATGATGGTAGCACTCTGCATGAAGTTAAAGTGATTGACAGCATCTTCTTTGTATAATCATGTTCCTTGCTGATATGTAGTATTACATCCTGTAATGAAGTGGACAGGAACGATATCTCATATGCATCTTTGCAGATAATTCTCTTTGATGTATATGGAGGTTCCCATTTTGATATGCATTTCACAATGTCTAAGATCACAAAATCATAAAATTATCAAACTGGACGCACATTTACAGCATTACACTCCTTGTACTTTTCCTGTTTCTCATAGCTCAGAATCAAATGTCCTACCGTCTCGTGAGGGTGATAACTTCTGTAATATATGCTGTTGTTTGATGTACATGTAATTTCCATGCCCAGCAGCCCCCTGATGGTACTTATTTCCTCCAAACATCCCTTATCAAGTGGGCAGATGTGATTAGCAGGTAAATTGACTGAGGGATTACAGTTGAAGTACTTTGTTGCTGTTTATGTAGCTGTTCTGTTATAATGTGATGGGTTATAACTAGTTTTTTTTTATCAGGAGGAAATGTGTAGGGTTTTTAAACAAAGGCAAACAGATGAGTAGTTTCCAAGAGAAGAATAAAGGAGGAAGGTCGAAATTAACCAGAACCTCCCACATGTACGTTAATGACATATTTGGAGAGGATAGCAAAAATTGAAAATGGATGAATTGATACAGATTTTTGATATTACGCTTGAATGAGTTATTTTAAGAAGAAATTGATTGAATAAGAATTATATAGATTTTGAAATGTTGTGGGCCAACATCATCATCATGTCAGGGTGTACATGAAAGTTCAGGAGAAGGAATCTTAGCCAACTAAATTGCACTCCAAGTACACTTGTAGCCTAACAATCTAACCACTCCACTCCATTCTTTGCCTAACAGTGAGAGATTTTGTAACACAAACTAGAGGGATACATCGATGAAGGTTAGACATCCAGGCAATAAGATACACGAAAAAGCAGTTACTGAAGCAACTGGATATGATTTTGGAAACGTTTCAGACAGCCATCCGACCTCTTTCTTCAGTGACACTGGAGAAATCTTGCTGGAGAGCAGGTTTTAGCTATGAATTGATAATAGATAAATTAGAGGGATGTCTTTCTTGATTGGCGCAAGTTCACTTTGAGATAGGGTATGGGAGTACTGTATCTACATTGTACATGGCTGCCTTTGTCTTAACTCTCAAGTAGGATATGGACCAAAAGTTTCTTAATACATGTACATATGTATGTCCATTTTTGATTAGATGTAAAGCTCGTGATGTGCGATTGTGGAGCGAGGATTTAAACTAATGAACGCTAACAGGGACAGAGATGTTTGGAAGGAGTGAGTGGACCTGGTCCGGGCAAGTCGCCTGTGATGATGATGATGATGATGTAAGCACAACGAGACAATGTCATGTTTTGCATGTAATTTAATTTTACGCGGCACAAACTTTTACAATGTTAGTGTGAGTCATTTTACGTAATGGAATGAGTTATAGGTTCTGTCAACATACTGCCCAAGGCTACCCATAACTCAGGCTGCTTGTGGTGACGTTTGAGTCTCAGGGGCTGATAAATTTTGCTGATCAAGTTTCTCATGTCATCGCCAAGGGCATTTAAAGGAGTTTCCTGAAAATTATTGCTGCGTACATAATAAATATCGAATCATACACATGTATGTAGAGAGACTTTTTCTCAGTTGAATAATCATCTAATATTCTGTACGGAATGATAGTTGCATGTGTCAAGCGATACGGAAATTGTTAGAATCTCTGTCAGACGGCGATGTTGTTTTCCAGCAGCTACAAAGCCACAACTCGGTAAAATTTACTGTACGAGACAAGGTCAGGTTTCCGACCTCACCTTTCTAGGCAATTTGCTCTTCCAAAGTCATCGCTCACAGGCACTCATGGACATGAAAGTCCAAAAGCTTTCTGACCAAAGGCTTCCGGACCATCTAATGATTACCCTACGGCAAAAGTGTTCTGTCAGACTGCAGAATGCTTTGTTTTGCCTATTGAGATTTACCGGCTTCCTGGACTTAAATCTTGACCCTGAAGGGAAGAAATGTGACCTTGGGATTCCAGCTAGTTGAACTATGAAGGTTAAGGCAAACAGAACTATTATTAATGTTCACTTTCACACAGAATTGGTCCAATCTTTTTGTGCATTGATCTCCATCCCACTGCAGCAATGATTTAGACTTTCTGGCTCACTGGGCAGTGAAATCTGCAACTTATACATTAAACTGATCTCCACTGTAAATCATGGGTGAAACGTGGAATGAAGGGATTTACTCAAGGCCAATTTCTATGTGGTACATGTTAGCTCGACTGAATCACGCTTCTACAGCCAATGATTGTGTATGCAGGCTTTTGTACGTGTGAACTTCAGATTGATTTAAATTGTTTATGCTGAAGGGCCTATCTCACCAAGCAGAGGAACGTTGGAAGCAGTGTTGATTTCGACAATGCAAACGTGCCTCCAAGGCAAGATTTTTTCAAAGCTCTTTTTGATACATTTTAGTCATTTTTTATGAATTGACAACGCTGTGATTCAAGTCCGTTCATCTGGACTTGAAATGTAACAGTGCTTCACGTCATCGTAAGTGGAAAGGTGCCTGGCTAAAAGAGCAGAAAAGTGCCTCCGTGAACAAATTCCAACGTACCTCCGCAGTGCCTCATAGGTGCCTCTGCGTGGTGAGATAGGCCTTTTAGGCACCTCTTCCCAGAGCAGTCATCCTGAGAAGGAAGTTTGTAATTAAATGTTTATCTCTGGCTCCCAGATGTTTGTTTTATGATGTATGGGGAACATTTGTAATCATAATTTTGGACGATTGAGTCCTTATCAATTTCTCTCAGACTTGTTTTTGCTAATTGGAGTCATTTAGCTTAGTGTTTATGTACTTTATGGATCTGAAATTCCTATATAAACAGCAGTTAAAGTAGGTTTGAATAAGGAATGGAGAGAGGAGGTTACCAAAATGTAGGAGGGCATAGGAACTAAAGGATGTGGGGAGAGAAGTAAGAAGGAAAGTGAAAAAGGAGGGATGGAATAATCATTCAATAATGAGTATAAATAGGCAAAAAATGACTTTGAATTACTTTTTTTACGCATTTATTACCATAATCTAATGATGGTCATACAAATGCGTAACAAAAATAGTCAGACTTGTCAGAATTGCTCCAAGGAACGGTTGGATGTGGATGATTGTGACAAAGCTTAATGAGGCACGCAACTTTGCCAGTCACTGCATCTCTTTCCAAGGAGGACCACATTGATTTAGTTGTTGGTTTGGAATGCAGAATAAACACTCAAGTGGTAGATCAATATGAAGACAGTCTGAAGAAAAGTTTGCCCCATGGCACTCATTTTAACTTTAAGGAAGCTATTGCAGCCAGATACAATTGTTCCCCCCTGTTCTCAGTTTTTTATTATGACCTCTTGCTAGTGATTTTTTTGTTAATAAATGTCTGAGAGGGATGAAAACTATTTGCTATAGTCTAGCGAATTTTTTTTCAATAGTAGGCAAGATCTTGATTCTACTGATGTCCTCCAGACAGTCTGTGGTGTAAGCAATTTTTATGACAAGCCTTCATTTACTTGCAGTCAATGGATAAACTCATGACTTGATTGATGCATGGATGGCAAGTAAATCAATTACCCAGCAGCCTTAACTTGATTGTGAAGTAGATGGAATGGTGTAAATATCTCATGGAGTGAAGAATTGAAGTTCAATCAGATCTATCGATGGGAAGAGTTGAAAATATGATGGTTATTTGACCTCTAACGACTGATTCCAATGAAATGAGTGGGGTCCAGATGGTTGAGTTAGTAGCCAATGTGCAATTAAATGTCATGGGGTTTTGATGGAGATGGATAGTATGAAAGTATGGTAGCATAAAGCATATAGATTTTTCTATCGCTATTCTTATGCCTTGGGAAGGGAAGGCTCATCTACGCAGATAGAAAGAGTGTTTGAGGAGCATTCTTTTGATACAATTGGGCTTCTTTCCAGATAGATTTTCATAGACACTCATTATTGAACATTACTGTCCACAGAAGAGTGTTTTTTGTCATTCAAACTTCCTATGCATGTAATTTGCTACAAATTGTTTCGGGAGACTTGTTTGATAGTTTGTTACTCAAGAAACTGAAACTGAAGAAGCTAAGCAAATGAGTTAAACATTGAACTTTCACACTCATAATCATTCATATTCAAACACAACGTGCACGTGCCTACACGAGTCTTCCACATACAAATACATTTACATTGTACATGTGCATACAGACTGGTGCTGTTAGAAGTATTTCTTACTCCAAACACCACTTAACACCAGACCAAGAAGAACCATGGTCAATGGAAGGCCAGTAGAGTCATTGTTCAGCACCAAGGACACACTGGTGCTGTTGACAAAGACTGGTGCCGTTCAGTCGAAAATTTGGGTGAGTCCAATTTTTGTGTTGGATATTGCAGTTTAACTAGTTCAATTATGTGCATACAGTATGTAAAATTTGAATTGGTCAACCGAATTACCTGCCAATTGGTGTAAAACACCAGCTTTGCAAACATGATGCAGTGTTGTCTGGTGATGTTACATCGTATTGACATCATCTGTACTGTACTGTAGCACCTGGAGGAACTGAGGCAGTCAACCATGTATGCTCCAGGTTCAATGTAAAGGGGATGCCACCAGTGGGGATTGAACCACTTATCTTCAGTAGGAGTCTGGCAGGCAGTGGTTGCTCTGAGCAGTGTCCTGAATTGTTCTGAGAAGAATTCATCTATTTTGGCAGTGGCATACAAAAGAGCAGACTTAGTGTCGACAAACCTTTGGAGTATGATTTTTTCAGCCATTTGAGTTACCTTTGCCAAGAAGGTTATATTTTGGGAAGCCTTTGTGGGTATGTGTGTAGAAAACTTGAGAACTCCTGAATACATATGTGGGTAGGTCTTGATGAGAACTGGAATTGATTAGATTTGGGGTTCCTTGCGGCTTGCTACGGTACTGCACTACGGAACTTCCAGGTTTGATATCTGGAGTTATGGTTTGGTTGAAGTTCATATCTTATTTAGCAATGGACTGCTTGGATTAGATGGCAGTCCTTTAATTTGAGCCTGTAATACACTGTAATACATTTAGTTCCAACTTACCCAACTTAAAATGTACCACCATGAAGGTTGCCTGTAAAATCGAATCAATAATCCGTTAGTGTCACCCGATATCTAATTGTGAAGTCACCCCTGGGACCCTTCATTTTTCAGGCATTGTCACATTTGATCTAGTTGCAAGCTGGCTGCCTTTCCAATATCAGGCCTGTATTGGCAAGGTACTGGAGCACAGCCTTTCACCCCTCATGGGGACAGGAGGAAAGCTGCTGCTCTCTCTGAGGAGGAATGAACCAATCTCAGTAGACACTTCAGTGAACACTCTGTTGTTATGGGGTACATGTACATTCATTTATGTTTCACCGTACACATGTACTCTAGTTGTTGGGAGGAATGACCAACAAGATCTGGTATTAATAGTAGATGCTTCTTTGGACACTCTGCATCTATGGGGTACTTGGCAAATACATGTAAATGACTTTTTCGTGTCGGTTTAATTTGGAGGACTGTCTCAACACCATCTTGTACATGATGTAGATGTACAGTAAATCAAGTTATGAGGAGGAATGACCCAACATAGTCCAGTGATAGACCACATACAATAATAGGTCCAGAGTGTGACACTCTCTACCAATATTGTATGGGGTTCAGAGCTTTGTAAGTTTTTGATCCCACTTCCAAATTGGGAAGGGCGTCTTCCCTTGAGCCAGAAGCCTGTGTTTAAGAAGAGCCACACTTCAAGCACACTTAAGATCCTACCACACTTATCAAGAAACATTTGGGTCCATCCCGGTGTGAGCAGACCAAACCATACAGTCCAGTCTTATGCAGCTTCTATAGACTGGGAGTGTAATGACTAAGGACAGTTTATACCAGTAATGTGAAACAAGTAAAGCATATTTTGAGCCCTGCATGTTGTAGAGTTAGACATGATGGCACCATCAAGTGCCGACCAGTGGGAACAATGGGAACTGGAAACCATCAGGAGAGCTGAGCATGGTGGGACCTGACAGGGGAGACGTGTTGGCTGTGAGGATCTATACCTCTTTGTGACGCTTGTCGGAATCTGTTAACGTGGTCGTTAGATAATGTAATAAGGAGTTGGGTAATTGGGGAATTGTAGAATCCGTGTTTCTCTGTTTAGGACAGTGTAAAAAATGGCCCGCCTCAGTAAACATTGACTGATATGTGGCGAGGATGATGATGATGATGAAAATCTGCTTTTATTGGCCAAAAGTGCGGAAATCTTCAATGTAACAGTTGCATGGCTTGAATTGTCTACCTGATCAAAATTGGCATTCAAAATGTTGAGGACTTTTACTACTAGTTTTAAAAGTATGAGCTGTCTGGAAAAAATGAAAAATAGAGTCAGCATACATTCAGCAGTGGCTCATGAATTTGCAAGCAGACAAAATGCATTCTTGTGTCGACTGAATACATTTTCAACACATACAGTTAAAAGCATATCCAATGCAAATGGCATGCATCGTCAATAGACATTGAAAGCATTTCATTTCCTACCGTCTGTGACACTGTCTGAATGCAGATAGGATTGGGACTCAGTCTATGGTTGAGATGTTTGAAGATCGAGCTCAGAATGGATGCAATGTAATGTGTTTTCTATGGATTGGTTAAGCACCCCATCTCAGAGACATTATATTTGAAATTGGTTATTTGGAAATATAGATTTGGTGGCTTTATGACTGAAAATGATACAGACATTGTCTTCAGAACAGGATACAATCGATATAGAGACCATATTAGTCTGTGTAACACAAACTCCGCTGTCCAGGGCTGTAACTGACCCGGCGGATGTTTGGCGGGCTGCTATAAGCGAGATTTAATCAGGCTAGAGACCATATAAGCTTGAAAAGAATAAAATAATTCAAAAAGAAATGCAAAGTCTTAAGAAAGATCTCTTTGTTTTGGTCAGAAATGTTGGTTTTCAAATTGTTTTTGCATTAAAATTCTAAATCTCAATTTTACCCACATTGTAGCATAGAAAGTTTTTTGATATGTTAACTTCTTCCTATCATTTATACAATAGAAACATCTAAAAGTTGAACAGAAGTTCTGTAAACTGCAGTGTTGAATTAGTGAAGGATTTTCCAATGTCAAACCATGAATGTATAATGTATGGATATGCAGTGCATTATCTCCCCAGTAGGTGTAATTCATCATGTTGAGCCATGCCTTCCCTCCATGTTACCTCTGACAGTTAAGCCCATGTAAATATGTCCAAAGTCCTTGAAGCGTCCTGTAATTTTGATATTAACCACGACCCCCGCTGTACAAATATATAGATTCTATCAGCGGTGCTTTCATGCACATGATGGAAAAGCCACTGGAGACACTGCTTTCTTGTGGTGGTTGCCAGATACAATATAATGATTAATGCAAAGTTTGTGTCACCTCTAATCTAGGACAGGAAGTTTGCTACATCAAACAATTTCTGTTTTTTCCTGGGGCATAATAACATTTCTTGTATAATTTTTGTACTGTTGTTTATCTTTTCCTCTCCTGGCAACGTACAAGCAGGCTTGCTTGCAAAAACCAGATTACAGTACTGTAAATGCATATATTTTGAGATGACTTTTGAAGGGGAATAGAGTTTTAGTGTTTTCAGTTCGTGGTTGGAATAATTTTTTATGGTACAGAAGTAATGCATAGGAAATGCATAAATGCAGTGGATATCTCTGTGGAGAGGTTAGAATTAAATCATCGCAAACATTTCAAGACTTATGGTATATTTGGCCTGTTTGTCAGCCATATTACAGACAGAATCGGTGACATTCAGGGATTTTTGACTTAGAAAATCAATGTATACATGTGTAGCGTAGGGCAAGCCTGGATTTCGCGATTCGAGGTATGTTCCATAGTGTGTTCAATGGTTGATGCGTGTGTCTGTTGTTTTCAAATAGACTAGAGGGAATTATAATATCAAAGATTATTATCCATGTGGTTCTATTTTACATTTCGTGCCATTTTGTTGATGCTCATCTGGTTGACCTTGAGAATTGTATTTTTTGTGAGGCAGAATTACTTGCCAAATTAGGAATAATGTAACTACAAAGTATATTGTTTGGTCTAGGAACTAGGGACACTCAGATGATAGATGTATGATCATATTTCAAGCATTGATTGAAATGCATATTGGTTACTTACATAAAAGGAAAACTATACAGACCAGACAAAACAAACCACAGTTTGTGATCAGATACAGATGTGGCAGTCTGTTACTTAGTAGGAAGAATTCAGCAAAGCCTTTCTCTCATGGATGGAAAATTCATTGTTACATTGGATTTTAAAGGAGTTCTGGTCACAACATTACAAGGGTAAGTTGTGGTTGATGAATCTTTTATATGTATAAATTGTACCAAGCAAAAGTTGATAATTCATAGCTGTAGGAGACCATTTGTGTTTGTAGTTTGCATATGGTGATAATTCAAGCACACAAATGTCAAACAGACTTTGATGTCATGCGTATGATTTGGCCTGTAGGACAATCTGCCGATACAATGTTGGTTGCTTGTATTGTGTTGTATGTATGGTCAGCCATACATGTTGTATGTATGGTCATCAGTATGTGATAGGATGTATAAGGCCGACTTTGAGGTGTTGAGTTTAGAATGATTATTCTCGGTCCAACGGTGATTGATGGAAAGCTTTATCTACGTGGAACTATGGAGATTTGGAGGCCCACAACCTGCAATCGTCTGGTGGCCTGCTGTAGTTTTAATGGTGTGGGCGACAGACTTACCAAAGTACGATGGATTTCATACTCCCTTGTGAGCTTCCGATGAAAGTTGTTAGTCAAGCCATTTTCTTTCCTCTTGTTGTCTCTCCTTAAGGAAGCCCTATTTTATAGACGAATAAATGGAGAAGGTCATCTCTTTTTGACCTATCTACTTTTTTTCTCATCCAACTTTAGTTTTCAATCTTTATTATTTCCCAGGCTGTTCAATTTACTCCAAGGGCCACACTCAATTTATTTTCATGGTTCTCAACAGCCCTATCTCCAGATTTTTTTTGTCTGTCTCACTCATTGTTTGGGAGCCCGTGTTGTGGATTTTCCTTGTTAAATCTGTCATTTTGAGCTTATGAAAACACATTTTTATCAATTTTATGCATTGAAGTTCAGATTTGGGGACGGATGGTGTGAAATTTTTGTCTGTCCCAACAAGCAAACTCCCATCCCAGGACGGAGTGATGGATCCTGGAGGCAACCCTGGATCTCAAACAGTAAAAAATTAATTTTTTTCAGCCCAAGTTTTAGCAGTAAGTCATGATTCTCAAACGTTGATTTTTTCAGCCAAAAAGTAAGCAAAAGGTCATGATGAAACCAGAGGGCTAGCAGGAGAAGTATATTCACTCCCACGAACTGTGAAAACCCAGGTGCGGATTTTCAAGTTTAAGTAAAAGATCCAACACATCAAATTGTTGTGGCCTAATTGTCTAGTTCCCTCCCCGGTAAGCTGTGTTTTCCAGAAACCATTAGTAGATGCACCTTTCAGTACTAGTGACATGTAAGACTGAAGAGAAAGGCTTTACATGTGTGTATTACTAAGTCCCTTTTGTCTACTCCTTACAAAACTTCTGCCAACAGATGGTGCTCAGAACTCTTCAAGTGGAGGTTTACTAAGCTGTAAAAAGGAAGTGGAGTTGAATGGATATAATAGGAAATTGCGTGATCTGGTTGAGATCAGTATGTCTATTATACAGTAACTTTGCCACAGCGGGTGGCCATGTTTAGTTACTGGGAGATGCATCATTTGCCCATCATGTAATTGCTATGGGAATACATGTACTGTGTACTTTTACATGCTGCCACTTACATAAGCGGCACTTTGCGTGACATGATGGTAACTTTGGTACTCAATTGTTACTGGAAATTGACAGGTGTAGATTTGACAAGGATAAATCTTACTTGTATTTTTTTTATCCATGTGTTATTCTGGAACCTCTGAAATGTGCTTCAGTTGACCAGAATATATAGACAAGAGAAAAAGTACTAAAAGCTACTCCTGGACAAAAGGTTTGTTTGAACTCTATTGAAGAAATGATTTGCATATTGAAAAGGTTGGATTCCAGGCTGCTTCCATTGGTCAGGAGCAAAGTTGTCGGAAGGTCCTGAATGTGTGACAGGGGCTTAAGCCAGAAGCATTAGCTCAGGAAAAAGATGGTTGTTATCTCCTGAACTCTCTTATCTTAATGTTGGCAATGTCCTTGGTGCTGAACAATGGCCTTCCATTGACCATGGTTCTTCTTGGGCTGGTTTTAAGTGGTGTTTGGAGTAAGGAATACTTCTAGACAGCACTGACAATTTGAATGTCTTCATTTGAAAGATAATGTTGACAATTGAGTTTTCATGCTGGTTTCCTTTGCAGTATGTCACTATCTTTTTACTACAATCAGCTGGGTTCTCTATAGTTTATATAGCAAATACAGCTTGTCTTATCCTAACAAATAGCACTTGTGCATTCAATCATGAAGCAACTAAGCCAGTAGCATTAGCTCAGGAAATAATTTTGGTTATCTTCTTAGCAGGAGAATCTTGAGCCTGAATTTTAAGCAGGATTCCAGCTGGTAATGTTGGTGTTGTCCTTGGTGCTGAACAACAGTTCTGCTGGCCTTCCTTAGACATTGTTCTTCTTTGAATAGACTGTTAATGGTGTTAGAAGTAAGTGACACTTATTCTTATAACTGGTAAAGCTGGCAGTGGATTTTTAACGGTAACTTCTGTATGTACGTTTGTTTTTATTACATTGGAAGCATTGTTCGTTGCACTAAGAACTAGCATATAGACCCTGTGTCCATCATGAAAAAGTGTTTGTTTATTCAATTAGGAAGCATGTAAGCCCATAGCATTAGCTGAAGAAAGAATGGTTGAACCGGAGAGTCTTGATGCTGAATTATTAACAGGATGCCAGCTGTTAATGTTGGCGACATCCTTGGTGCTGTACGCCCGCTCCTTAACAGTCAAGCAGTGTTTCATTGGCTTCCATCGTCATTCATCATCCAGTCCTCGGTTGGACACCCACGGCTGGCGGTTACGCCACAAAATGAGTTCAAGCGAGGCCTGGAGTAGCTTGGGAAAGAAATTATGGGCCACGAGACCAAGTAAAGGTGTTGCTGTGAGCAACTGTGCTGCCGCTATCGCTGGAGTAGCCTGTAATGTAAGACGTGAGGTGATCCTGCAGGGGTTGTTCGTGCCTGTAATATTGCCATAAAAGGGAGGACGAAAGCAGCTTGTTTCACGGTAGTAAAGATAGCAGTTGATTCGTTTGTTGAGTGGTTTTGGTTTGACAGCCTTGTTGGACTAAGTGATGTGTGTGGTGTTAAGGGGGGGAAGTTCATGATTTCTGGTTGCTTTGTAGTATGGCATGATCAAAATTAAAATCAGCAAACTCTGCTTTCACCTGGAACTCAGTTTTGTTGGCTTGCATTACTTTGTACCATGAAAGTTATAGACAGAGTAACTTCAGACTGATAAAAAGTTTGAACTGTTGGTTGTATATCTATTGAAGCAAGATTGAGTAGTAAGATTTGTCTACAGTGTAGCCATAAAACTTGTTGGAATAGTTTTGGGAAAGCATAATGATGAAATATCTCTTTATTTCAGAATCTGTGTATCAGCAACATTACTTTTAATTGATTATTTAGCCATTGCATCCAAGGACAGGCAAGAATGGACTAAATTCACATAGGCTAATACTTTGAACAGGGCTGTTTCCAGCTTTCATTTTTTTCCATCCCTTTCACTGTTTGGGAGCCAATGTTGTTGATTTTCATCGGAAGATCTGTAATTTTAAGCTAAGCCGTATGAAAACACATTTTCATCAATTTTATGTCCTGAATTTCAGATTTTTGGGCTGGATGGGGTGAAATTTTGTCCAACAAGCAAATTTCTGTCTAAGGACAGAGGGACGTGTCCTGGAGACATCCCTGACTTTGAATGATGTAAATACATCATTGTGCAAAAAGATGCGGTGCAGGGCATGTCATCCATTTGTCTCTGAAACATTAAATGCACAGAGCTGCACAAACCTGACCCAACAGACATCTCACAACAGACACGATTAGTCAGGAGTCGTCAGTTCTACGCAAAATGACTCCGGGCACGTTGACAGAAGACTTAAAAAGGCTTGTGTCGATATTTATACCAACTCTGTCATTATACCATGTTTTATTTATGTATACCAGCAGGGCCCTGCCCAGTGGTGATATGCGGTTAATAAGGTAAATAAAATCCTAAATAAAGCAAATATGTATGATTCTTAATCTCATGAGAATGGTGCTGATTGTTGTTGATGTACATTTGTAACCCCAAAGGCTGTTTTATGATTTTGACCTCATTGCTGGCTAGTGGGCTTTCTCAAAATTTATAGTTAGTTTCTCTTTATCAAAGATGTTCACATAACATTATCTTTGGTGCTTCCCATGATTTCATCCATTAGTTTTGTACTATACAGTAATATGTCCTCCTTTTATACTTGTGACTATTTAATCTTAAATTGCAATCTTTATAGAAAATGTACCTTGCTCTACATGTATGCTTAAGTCAAGAATTGATTTAAAGTAAACCATATAATCTTTGAAGAATCTACAGCTATTTTTTATTGACTGAAAAATATGCCCTTGTCTTGAGATAAGTCTATATCAGACATAACGAATGGAATACCACTGTACCGTATCTCGCTCTGAATTTATCTTTTGATGCAAATCAGTTGAATTATCATGCTGGAACTTGGAAGACATCTTTCTTTACAAGATAGCTTTAAGGCATTAGTACCATGAAGAAATATTGCTTTAGTTGCAGATAAAAGTTTTTGTTTTATATCACACAACTTGTAATCTCTACCACTGATAATGTTGAAAAAGACGCATGCAAGTCAGTAAAGCATTTCATACGTTGCAGAAGAACTTAGGCTGCAAAAAGGTAATAAAAATCAACTACCATATCATGTGTATGTAAATAATTGAACAGAAAGGAAAGTTAGAATTATCTGTTTAATTCTATAACTGAGCATAAGACACATGTGGAGAACTGATAATTACATGCTGAAGCAGTGACATATATACAACAGTACAGTATTTGGTACTCTACAAAGTTTAGGACTGTTAGGACAAGAATTATGTAGGACTGACAAGTAGGTTTTGTTGTTGTTGTTACATTCTGTAGCATTTTGTAATAAGGACTTTGTACTACTTTGCTGAGAGGTTTCAGCAATGTACAGGACTTTAAGCTTGACCTCTGTGTCTCAATCCTAATGGCTGACTGTCATGTGACTTCTGCCAGCCAATCCACTGTCTTGATTTAGGTTCATGAAGGGTTGTTTGACGCTCTTCATAGTGTAATGTTATCAGTTGAAATGTTGCCATGAGAGTAGTACCCACAGCTTGCTATCTCCTCTAGGACCTCTAAAAGCAGTTAGAAGGGTGTTAATGCTTCATCTAAAGAAGGCTGAGCCACATTTTGAGAGGTATAATGGCGTTACAGACCCATGTGCAGACTCCAAGGGGACCCATTAGCGTGAGCACCGCCAGAAAGACGGATGGAATGGACAAATGTCGCTTGTTTCATGGTAATTGAGGTTGGAGGTTAAGGTTGTCTCCATGCCTGGGAATGTCCCCGTAGAGTATTTAGGATGTAAGGTAATGCTTTAATGGGGGAGAATAAAACATATGGGAGGTTAGAATGGGCTAAAGTAATGGGTAGGTATTAAAGAGTTTGTAGCAGTCTGTCTGTCTAGCACAGACTTCATGGATGAGATAAAAGTTGATAACTTGGAGATTATGTACAAGTATATGTGCTTTTTGTCTGTTTATTGACGTACCAACAGGCTAACAAAGTTCTTGTGGTTTCAAAGTAAAACAGCCTGCAATATTTCAATATTCGGATGATTTGTCAGAACTGTTTGTCTTGTCTGGTATTTGGGAAACACTTTTTCGAAAAATAAAAACCTGAAGAGACTACTAACTGTATTGTTGAACGTACATTATTTTGCACAAGGTACAAAAAACATGAAAGGAAAAAGAAATGTTAGCCCATGTAAATGGCACCAAACCCCTACTGGAGAAAAGTTGTAAATATTGGCAAACATAAGCCTAGAATAGTCCCTGAGGGTTAAACCTATAGCATGTTAAGACGAAATTCAAAATGTGTATTGCATAAAAAGATTATGTACATGGCCTGTCCATCTATCACAAGGACTGTTCTGCATGAATACACCTGGGGATTTGTCCTGTGCCTCAGTCAAGCTCCTGGCATCTTATCATTGCAATGGCAGTGTGCCTTAAGTATGTGTGATATATACCTGCTGCTTGTAGAGGGGTACATTTGTGAGGGTGAGGCCTGGGGGTTAGACATAGGAACCATTATAAGTTGTCTCATGAAGACAGAATCTGTAAGGTCATATCAGTTTATTTTCATGATTCTTGGGCATTTTTTGATGAAATTTTAGCCAGAAGACATCAAGGAAGAAAACTTCAATCATACCTGTACTTACTTGTATAGTCATGTTTAAAGGCTTAAGATTGTATGTTGTATTATAATATGATACTTCTACCTGTTTAATGTGTTGGAATTTTCTTTGTCATACATACAAAATAGCTTTGAATCATATGATGTTAGGTTTGTGTAAGAAATTTTTTTCCCTCCTGCCACAAAATCAAGTCCCTACGCAAGAAAATGAATTTACAGAGCTATGCATGTGCACGTAGAACTGTGCTCTACCTGTGAGGTGTGTGGTGCATTAACTGATCCACGGAGAACTCTACTGTCACATCTGGTCCGCTGGAGTGTCCATCATACTTTCAGGAAAGGGTTTTGCAGTCATTTGGTCCCACCTGATGTGCATTAGGACCGTTTTGGAGAGATTTTGTTGTCACTTTGTTCTCTTTGTGTCATCAGGCTCACTCCTAAGTAAGAAATCCCTGAAGGCTTGTAGGTGATGGAAGTCACGCACGGCTGCGACACCCTCGTGAGGCGTGAGGATCGTTAATCTCACTTTTCTGTAGTCCCAGGGAATGCCTACCACTTCCAAACTCGCTAAGATTTACAATTCATCAGGCACCGTTCATTGAAATGGCGCTTTATGGAGTGAAGTTTGGATAGACATTTATTGTGTTTAGGAAAAAGGACTGGGTAATGCTTTGCCATGACGGATGTGAAACTTATTAATAATGTATGACAATATCTAAATGTATACATTGTATCAACATGTATGTGTCACCTTCACACAATACATGTATGTCAACTTTGAAAGGTGTACAAAATGTGTATGTTAAGGTGCTCAATTATTTTCTCTCCATTTGATTTTTACTCATATAGAAACCAACACATGTCAAATAGAGTATTCCATTTTAGAAAAACCTGCCTTTGTTATATTTGATTCAAAGTTATCCCATTATGCATTCTACCTGAATTGAAGCAAACTGAACGCAGTCAGAGTCTATTTCAAGGGTATCAGTGACACCCAGAGTGACTCTCTGATACTAATCTGCAGCAATATTCACATGCACACAATTACATGTTGCATCCGTCATACTTTGCATGTATTAGCGTCAGGATATGTGAGACCAAATCATAGATTATAACTCCATTTCAATACTAACTCTATCCTGGTCCCAAGTTTCATGTGATAGGCAGGCATAGCAGCAGATGTGCTTTCCATTAAAAGTGGTTGATCCCAGGGAGCTGAGATAATTTTGGAGGATTTTTCTTTCATTTCATCCTAAATCTATCACATGACTTGCCATCAGTCTCAATGTGGAAACGATTATGATTCTTTCATGGTTTTCAAATGTCATTATAAGTTTTGTTATACTTTTAGGCTAAAGATTGTGACCCTAGTGCTCTTCTGTTCAAAGTCCTGTCTTCTGAAATCGCAAATGACCTGGGTTAAACCTGATTTTTCTCTTCTTTATCCAGCCACAAGTTTTTTATATGACTGCCTTAGTATCTGATTATGACTGTTCTTGAAAAATATTGAAGATTAATATCTTGGTTTGATCGTCAAATGTCATGATAGACCACTCTTTATTCTTGTTAGGTTTTTCTGTACCTTGTATTTCTAGGCTGAAGATAGTGACTCCAGTGCCCTTTTGGATTCTCTGTGACAGAGTTGGTGTAAAATTGCTTCAGGACTATTGAGTTAAAAAGAAGAGATTGGAAATCTCTACACTGAAAGTCGAAACAAGATCCCATGTGCAGAACTTTGGAGTACTCCAGGTTGTGACTGACAGCCCTGAGTGTATTCCTGTCAATATGAGGTCTCACAATTCAGTTCATGCCTCTACACATAGGCACTCCAGTAGACAGGACTGACCCTGGCACATGTAGATTACAGTTTATTACAAAATAGTTATAATCAGTGCCAAATAGCAATTACTCGTGCAACTGGATATGATTTCGGAAATGGTCAGACGTTTCAGATAACATCCATTATCTTTTGTTAGTGACACTGAAGAGATCTTGTTGAAGAGCAGGTTTTAACAATGTTATTTGAAATGTCTGACCGTTTCCAAAATCATATCCAGTTGCTTGAATAATTGCTATTTTGTGTATCTTATTACTTGGATGTCTAACCTTCATCGAGGTAGTTAAAATCTATTTCTCTCTATAATACTGTTTGCTGAATTGCCTTGTTTTAGAAGAACTCATCATTTTCAATGTGCTATTGGAAACACAACTAACAGCCAAATGTACATGTATGTAACTCGAGTTAAAAGTGTGTAGTACTCAAGGTATTACTTACCTGGAATAAGGAGAATAAAGTTGTTAATGCAGTCAGTAACACTGATTAATATTTAAACACAAACTGAATTATTCCTCCTGTAGTAAGGTATTAACTGCTGGTGGCATGAAGAGAGCATCCTGTCAGGACAGTTTCATGCCTCTGAGCTCAGTGCCATCTTTGTTACTTACAGCTGTCTTGGGAATTTATACTCAAGGGTACTGTTGCACTCCAATGTCACCAAGTTTAGCAAAGCATTCTAAAAGCTTTGTGAGGCTCCATGCTTTTAGTGAGGCCACCTCAGCTTGATTTGTAGCACCTGTCTCTGGCCTAAAAAGTAAAAACTGAAGTGAACTAGAATGGTAGGATTTCCATGCAAAAGCATAATGTTCATTCAGCCATATAAACTACTGCTAATGTATATTTTTACTGTAACACATTCATATCTGTGGTGACCAGCCCCTCCAGCTCTGTCCTTCTACTTGCTACAAAATAATACACCAGTGTTGACAGGCAGGCTTACACAGTATTTAAATGTGTAAATAGTAGTATTCAGGGCTCATATTATCTATCTGCAACCTGTACATTTTACATAGCAGGTAATATGATAGGTATAATTTTAGGCTACAAAAATCCAGGCTTACTCTTGCATGTAACAGTATACGAACAGTGTGATACCAGGTATAATTGTACTGAGTGTCCACAGGTATACATTGTAGGACAACTTCACATTGCACATGTATTATCATTGGTTAAGTGTAGGGTAATGTAATAATCATTGATTTGTCTGTACATTAACCTTGTAGTGTTAATGCATTGTCAGGCCAATTACAAATAAAGGGCCAGTGGTTGATACTAATGTTGTTAAGGTTACATGTTGTATATTGTTGTGCAGTTAGTGCATCATACTAGTCTAAAACTAGTTCAATATCATATTGCAGCCCATAGTAGTAGTATCCCCAAAAACTTTATCTTGCATTGCAAAAGAATTTATCATGTACTACAGTAATTCATTTGTACATATATAGATATATGCAATTTATAGTACAATATATGATTGATTTTCATTGTGAAATATCAAGTGTTGTTTGAGAAAGGATCTGTTTTTGAATCAAGAACCTAACATTTATCTCTTTTTTCCACATGTTCTCCTGCTGTTGTTGACAACTGTGTTGCTGCTGCCTTTTCCTGCCTCTGTTGAACCAAATCTTCTTCTGACAGGTATGTACAAGTTAAATGTGCATTTCTTTAAATGAATTTCACACAAACCTTTGTTTTTTTAGATTCAGTTTTCATGAATAATAGTCTTCCTTATCACACTGCAACACAATGCAACGAAACAACACAAAACACAACACAAAGTAGAAGCTTGGGATTCTGCTTCAGAATTGTCATTGGTTTGACAAAATGCTTAACAACGCAACAAAGACATGTACTTGTGTTTGGTGTTACTCTTTTAGACATTTGTAAGTGCAAAATTGTAATGTAGTTGGACTCCAAGGTTTATCCACAAGAAATGGTAGAAAAATAATGTTACATAGAAGACCAATAAGGGGTCACATGCGTCTGGCAGTTTGTCATCAGTTAATCATAAATGTTGACTTATGGCATCCAGTATGCAGTAAGAATTTATTGTTCAATATACATTGCAGTTTCTTCTTATCAGTTCTAAAGAAAACATCACTATTGAGATTCAAGAACTCATTTTCAACTCTGTATGAACAGGACATTATCCAGCTTAGTGCCTCAGTAAAGTCATTCATTTATGTCACACATTACCAAATAGTGAGAGGAAAACGTAGTTTAGCCCAGCACCTATAGATAATTACCAATGAGAACAGATAATTTGATTTATAATCCCTGCAACAGCACCTTTCCATAAAATCAAGTCTCACAAACTTTAATTTTGTTCCCCCTTCCCCTGGTGTTTTGTGTGTCCAGGAAATGTGATGGTTTCCCAACAGGAGGGTGGTACTTACATGTTCATGACTAGTCTGGGGAAATTAAAACTTGCATCCCTGCCTAGAGGGATAATGGATTCTCAGACTTTGATGAATAGAAGACAAACTAAAATGACAACAACCTTGGCTTAATGCCGAAGAGTCCTTGGAAATTCAGAAGTTTGGCTTCTGTAACTCTTTAAACTTTAATGCTGTGCAAAAGCCTACAGCTCTACAAAATAGAAAGAACACTGATGAACAATTGAGTAAGTGAAGTTTTCTGTAGTGCTTGGTACTTATTATTGTGTGTTGCCTCTAAAGTTGAATCATCGTCATTGAGGTCATTATCAGATGGAACTTGACCAGTCTTGGTGACCTTTTGCCATAGTTAAATAGTTTTTTTCCCTTCCTTTCTTCTGCTTCTACTTTATGAATGGCAGTCAGTCCAACTGAAGGCTGTGATATCACAGAGCACCAAGTAGCTTAGAGCCCCAATATGTGCTCTGTAGTCTGGTTTATTCAATGCTTGCACACAATTACTTCAGACTGTAATACTACGTCACTTTGTAAGACTTCTGGGAAATTTGCCAGGTTGAGAGCTATCTTAATCCTGCGAAGACTTATCTTGGATTGCAGGAAGATAGAATTCCTGAAAAGACTTCGTGATAGATGCAGATACTGCTAAATGATTTATAGTGGAGCGTTTTTGGGATAAGCCCTTAACATGTTGGGTTTGAACAAAGCCAGGAAACGTGGAGTGTTTTTACTCTGAGCAGCAGCTTGAAGTATCACAGTGTTACAGAGCTTCCAAATTGTCTGCACCCTAAAGAAGACAGATGACCCTGACAGGAAAGTAATCACAGCTCTGGGAAAGTAGTTACCTCCCCAAGCCTGCCCCTGCAGATGGTCATTATGTCACTCTCATCTGTTTTGGTTTAAACTGTTACAGTTACAGTTACAGAGCTACCTACCTCCATTTATGTAGTTCCAGACTTCTAGCGAAATTCACCCGGATTTAAGATTTAGTTGTGTCTCCCAAAATTTGGTAAATAGTGTGTTTCTGTACATTCTTGAGTCGTGTGTGAAGTTTGTATAGCTGAATTTTGCCAATTTTAATTTGGTTTACTTACAAATGAAAATAGATATATATTATACTACACAAAGTAGAGATGAAGTAAAGCAGTTACCATTTCTGTCTTATTAAACTACTAGTATGAAGACTTTAAGTTGACTTGGAAAAACAAATATGGCATCAAACATCAAAATCTAGCAATTTTCTTGAACTGTTACTCTGTAGTTTGTAGCAATAAATTCAGTCTGTAATATTTATGTTCCATGGCTTTCTAATTTTTAGTGCTTGTAATGGCTGTAAGAAACTTTTTTTGGTGTGTGTATGCAATATTATGTCGTAGTCTGTATAGTAGGAGGGAAGGTAGTAAGGAAGTAAGGAAGATTGCAGGGGAAACAGTGCATGTAGTTTCCTGATAAGCATGAGGAATTGGAAAATCCCCCAGCATTACAGTGTCTTCGTATGCCTGGCTGGACAAAAAGAACTAGCGGCAAAGCTCTGGATTAACAAAGTTTCCAGTCCCTTAGACATGAGAATAGAAGGATCTGTGAATTACGCACCTTGGCCAACTGTTGGATTAAGGGGATAGCCATAGCATGGTTGAGTTGGTTTTATTATATTGGAGCTCCACAATGAAAGACCGTGTAGGTAGATTTGATTGGTCGTAAAAGGGAAACATCAGTAAAGTGTAAAACTTTTACGAGAAGTGGGGGTTCGTAACAAGGACAAGACAAGGTGTAATTTTACGACGCAGTCATGGTACCTTGCAAAGGATTCACTCAAGTAACCCATAAAGTCTGTGTAATGTACTTATTCTAAGGAGTACTTTATCTTAGATTTACTTAGTTTGATGTATGCATGTGTGCATGTATAATGAAAGGAAAATTTGTTAAGAAAGTGACTCATAGAAAGTGAGGTAAAAAAATAAAGAATACTAGCGTTCCACGAACACATACCTTTGCCAAATAAACCAGGTTTGTTGTGTAGAATGATGTCTGAAGACATAAATGTGCTACCCATTGTATTTTATTTTATATGCCTGGAGTTGGTTCATAACATTTTGCCATTGCTTATACAAATAAGATCCCTATTTACATGCTAATATTAAATTGTATCAAGCATCACTTAAGCTGTCAGCATACCAAAAATCATGATGATCCATTCAATCCCTTCTTGACTTATTATCTTTCAAAGTAGGAAACTAAACCGGCTCCTGCAGTTCAAGAAAAGATGTTAGCGGACCCAAACATACACCTCTTACTCTCTGCCATCTTTCTCAGTTACATATGTGACAAGTCTGAAAGTCCTATCACGGAATACAGTGGATTTATCAACTTTTCTCATTATTTATGCAAATTATCTGTTAATTTGCATAACTGGTATCTCATTATGTAACGTTTTACTTAGGCTATCAATATACCAAAAATCATGACGATCCGTCAGCACGTTCATATTTCCATTAATCATGCAAATGAGATCATCATCTGCATAATAAATTTGTATTGATATTTCTGTCTTTCTCAGCTGCACATGTGACAAGTTTGAAAGTCCTATAAAGGAATGCAGTGGATTTACACATTTTCCTAATTAATTATGCAAATTAGCTGTTGATTTGCATGATTAAAATCCCATCATGTAAGTCTTCCCTTTGGCTATCTACATACCAAAAACCATGATGATCCATCAATGCGTTTATATTTTCTCATTAATTATGCAAATGAGGTCATCATTTGCATAATTAACATGCATTGATATTTCTCTCTTTCTCGTCTATACATGTGACAAGTTTGAAAGTCCTATCATGAAATGCAGTGGATATATAAACTTTCCTCATTAATTATGTAAATTAGTTCCTGATTTGCATAATTAGTATTTCATAATGTACATTGTTACTTGGGCTATCTACATACCAAAAATCGTGATGATTCATGGACACGTTCTCGAGTTATTCTCGTCCAAAGTTTGAAAGGAAATCGGCGACTGCAGTTCCAAACAAGCCGCTAGGGGGTCCAAACTTATAGTACTTAGTCTCTGCCTCAAGGGCTATCTACCACTCAAAAATCATAACCACAGCATGTCCAGAACACGAGATATCAAATATTGAGGTTCTGCTGCAGTACCTTAGCAAGCCGCTAGGGGGCCCATTATCGAACTTGAACTTCGTTTTCCCGACCCCTATCCACCTACCAAATATCATCGGGATCCATCCAAGGCTTCTCGAGTTATACTGTTAACACACAGACAGACAGACTCACAAGCCTAAAACATAACCTTAGCCATTCTGGCAAAGGTAATTACAAATTGGCAAAGAAGGGGAATGTATGATTACTTTAGAAATGATATCCAACAGACTTATATTTCAAAACCATACTTTAAGTGTGTATCTATCAATGTATCAATGTTTGTTGTTGAATGTTTTTGACAATCAGA
This sequence comes from Branchiostoma floridae, assembly GCF_000003815.2. Taxonomy (NCBI): domain Eukaryota; kingdom Metazoa; phylum Chordata; class Leptocardii; order Amphioxiformes; family Branchiostomatidae; genus Branchiostoma; species Branchiostoma floridae. The sequence goes on along the minus strand of NC_049994.1, from coordinate 8,962,367 downwards.
ATTGAGGATTCAGGATTTTCCGTCTTATACATTTGTAATGCTAAGAATGTTCTTTCCTTACACTTTTTGGCCTCTTTGGATAGAAACACACTTTTTATTTCCAAGAAGTGCAATGTTGGCAGACCAAGTGATTTCTTTGGCGTTATTGGAGAAGTAATCTACATGCCATTTATTTTATTAAAAGCCTTCCCCCAACCATTACTAGCTGATATATACCCGAGTGTGGTCCAATTTCACACTACAAGGGCCATGCAGGGGGGGCCAGCTTGCTAAACAGCTTTTCAGATCCAGCAAATATCCTATTTCTTATGGCCGAGTGCGCTTCTTGGACTGGTGTGTTTGCGAAATGGGAGAGTTATGTGCAGAAAAACGTCCACACAGAAGGCGGCCACTCGATAGCCGGAGTGAGGTACAGGGCGCATTATGACAATATTGATTTTAATTTCATGCTATTGCGTGGCCCGCCTCTCTATTACGTCGTGATGGATCAGGTACGGAGATTGAATCATCCGATTTTGTACGGGGTCCCTGGCACGGAGGTCGGTCTGAACTTTGAGCCGTTTCGGCATGAATGGGGATCCAATTTGACTTTGATTTCAGTCTGCTTGTTCAGCTGAAGGCTATTCAGGACTCCCCAAATGGGTTATTTCTCCTTTGGAAGTGTGCGAAAGGACAGAAAATTGGGAGCAAAGAGCATGGAGGCAGTTCTGCTGGCTTGATTTGTAGTAGACAAGCATCTACATTGCCTGAGACAGGTGTTGATCACCAGTTTTAAAAGTTCAACTTTTTCTTTATCATCCATTTGAAGTGACTGTGGTTTTGGACCAAGGTTTATCAGTCTATGTTTGAATGTCAAATTCCATCTATTTGAAGTCAGTTTATTTAAAACAAAAGGAAAAATTCAAAATTTAAAAGTTCTCCCCTTGTTTTGCCCTTGGTGCTGATTATTGTGTCATTCTGAAATTGTAGCTATCCATTAAATGTTTTACTTGTGGGAGCATAGGTCACCATGGAGGAACTATCTAGTTCACATTTTACTGTAGCTTTTTGTTTAAATCAGTCTAGAAATAAATTAAGATATCATTTGTCCATTTGCTTATCAAGTGAATTGATCTTAGAACAGGTATAGATATGAGTCACTATACCAGGTAGCAAAATACAAAACATGACAAATCGACTTTGTGAATGCCACCATTGCATAATTGAATTGCATGTAAAACATCAATATTATGGAATGGCAATTTCAATTTTATTCAACAAAAGCAAGTGTATTACTCACGATCGCTCTAAATTGATTTTTGCAGGGACCTTTATTTTTAGAGGGGAAAGTAGCTTTTGCAGTGTTAAAAGTTCAGGTGTGCAATATTTCTTCAATACACTACTAATACTAAACACAACTTAATGGTACCACAATTTCATGATTACCACAAACATTTTAGAATTTACAGTACTTATGTGAGACTGTGCAAAATCTCTAAGTATATGTTCAGTTAGTCATTACCACAGATGAAATGACATATCCCCCCTGAGTTGAATAAGCCTTTTAGCATGAGTGTTAAACACATTACAGTGCCTGGTAGTCCCAGATGGACATATGTGACAGTACCCAGGTGCACCTACAGCAATATCCTCTAATCCTTAATATATGAATCATCACCAGCAATGACTGTCTAAATCCTCATTTCCATACCATCTATATTACTTTGTGTATTTCTATCCTCTTAAGCTCTGTACGGGAATCAAATATATGATTACTTTCAGGATTTTAATAGGATGTATATCTGGATTCTATGACTGGTTTTATTGCGTATTCACAGTGGAATGGAGTGAGGTAGGATTAAGTGATTTGTGCAAGCTTTATTGGAAGTAATGGTCTATGTTAATATGGGCCTGGAACATGTTAACTTCAGAAAGCACTTGTCCCTGATGTACATGCCCCCAGTCTGTGCAATATTGAAAGCAAAAGATAGTCAGAGAGACAACTTCATTCATCCTGCTTTTTCCCATACCTGTTATTTTTCCCCTATTGGCTAAAGTATGAACAAATGCAACTGTAGGACATGACAGCGTTGGATGCAGAATCCATCAGATGCGTGATGAGCTATGTTTCCTTTTGTATGTGGCTATTGAATAATTGTAAAATGACTCATCAGTTACTGCAAAAACCCCAAGAGATCCCCTTATGATTTGTACTACTTTGTTACTTGCTTCGTCATTGCCAGAGATGTAAGCCAGTATGATTGCAACATATCTGTGTATTGTATCACCTGGCTGAAACATTGTAAAACATACTCTAAGTTGTGTACAATGTACACTGATGCACTCTATAGCCTAGGTGTTTTTTTGTGGTTTCGTTTTGTGATCAGTCAGTTTCACTGCCAGAAACATGAATTTAGAGAAAGATTGTAGATTTGGATTTTTCTCTTATGCAAAACTTATTTCAGTTTGGCACAGCATCAATTCATGTTTAACTATTTCCTTGCCTAAAGGGTGTTTGAGCTCAGACAAGACTTTGAACTAGACATTTATGTGAAAATAGTTCGTTCTAAGCCCTGTGGAGGCACAAATAATGGTCAGAGTCACAGTGGCAGACTGGCCTGGCATTTTCAATAGTGGTCAATCAGACTTCATTTTTACACTGTGACTTTTGACAAGTCCGTGCCCCCATTCCCTTGAGGATATGTTGATTAGCTGTGATGTAAAAGTCAAGGTCAGTGTAGGCCTCAGACAGATGCTGGTCAGTAAATATTTGATAAGTGGTTATCTTTGGATCTGTATTTTTGATTCACAAATTGACAGAAGTGGAAAATATATACAAGAGAATAGAGGGGTATTAGCATTTTAACTATTAATGATGTGGCATTTTTCAGTTATCTCTTTCCATGCTGGCTTAGCAATACAAAGTTTGTACACAGATGGGTAAACAGCGATGGCAAAGTTTGAACCAGTTTCATTGGTAATTTGACGAAGGTAGGCCTGTAGCAGCTTTTAGGAGTACAAAATGTATTGTTTTTATTTTGCTTAGTTGGCTACATTGTTTCCTCGCAACAAACTAGGACTCAGGAAATCAAACCTGTATGGGTCAATGTTTTTTTTACGACCATATCCAAATAGATACTAAAATCACCTAGTATGCAGTATCTTCATTAATTTGATATAATTCGTGATTTTGCAGTAGAAGGAGAAAGAAGGTTTTCACATGTTTGCAGTGTTAAAGCTCGCAGTTGAAACAATTCTGTCGGACAGTAATGATACACCTATTTGCAGCGCCATGAAATCACAGTGGAGAAGTCACCATTGAAACTGCAGATATGATATCACTAAAAATCTTTTTGGTATTTGTGTTTTTCCTGTGGCTCACTTTGTCCAACTCTCTGCCAGGTACAGTCCCTAAGTGGCTTTCACTGAAAGCAATTATACCAAAGTAAGTTTGAAATAAACCCCTAACTAATAATTGATTTTCAGAAAAGCAATCCCAGCCTTACGAAGGAGACCATCTGTAATTGTTACATGTAACGTATATCACTAAAGATACAGACTCGAGGGATACATAGACAGAATGCCTGTGATATAGAATGGACAAAAGGGTAGATGGTAGGATTGCTTAGTGTGTGCTTTAGTAATTTGGCCATCAGGCACTGTAGGAGTTTGGATGAGATAAGTGTGAGGTAATGGACCGTAGAAAATTGCATTAGGCTCCCAGGGTTTGTGCCCAGGGATTGTGTGTTCTGATAGCTAGCCTTGAGGGTATCCTACTGGGGGTTGTATCAGTTGATAAGATGTTGGGTACACCAAATATAGCTTGTCACTTGGGCACATGTGTAATTCAACTACGCAAGACTTCGGTACTATATTTCTTTTTATTAGTTTGAAGGTGGAAAACGGCATACAATTTCACTAGTGCTAAAAAGTCTGTGTTTTTATAACAATTTGTGTGTAAATGTTCTTTCTTATTGCACAGAGCATGGCTAAAATATTCTCATTTTTATGTGTAAGTTATGAATTTGGGGCCTTGTTGTGGGGTTGAAGTTTTGCAAGGGCAGATCCAGAAATATTCCAAGTGATTCTTGCCACATAAGTCTTCTTGTTTCAAACAGAGCAAAATCAGTGAAAACCCTGTCCAAGGTTCTGAAACCTGAGTTGCTACCTAGTAAAGTGTATTGTTGTGTGCACATCTGTCTGTTTGTATATGTGTGTGTGTGTTAGTGTGTTTTCCCCTTGTGAATTCTGCCATTTCTGATTGCTTTGCAAATCCAATACAGGGTAATACCTATGTAAACAAAAAATGGTCATCGGGTAATAGTTCAATATACCATCCTGAATCTCAAGTTGTCTCTTCAAGAGTTGACAATGTGTGAAAAAAAGTTGTCCGTACACCTGTAACAGATACTTGGGAGTGGTGCCCATCTCCATTTCTGTAGCCCTTGGGCCACACATTTGTGCACGCCACTATAGCTGGGGGCTAGTCCACTGGTAGTGATGTGTGTTTAACTCCAATACTCTTCCTCATAAGTGCTCCATGCTCAGCAGAGGAAGCAGCATGTACCATTTTAAAAGTCTTTGGCATGACTTGGCCGGGATCAAACTTGCTACCGAATGCAATGCGAACATTCAACCCTCTCGGCCATTGCACTGGTTAACAAAGTATGAAGATCAAGTGGAAGTTCAGAGTCAACAGTGCCAGCAGGCATGATTCCACATAACAGATTCGCTGGTATAAACTCCCCCAAGTGCCCACCCATCTATTCTCATCACCGGTGCAATAACGCTGTAGCTGCGCCACAGAAAGTCAATATTGGACATGAAATATTCGCGGGAATCGATGGCGGACCAGCAGTGGTTATAGCAGGGGAGGGGGCTGAGCGCCATCATACGTGCCCATCTGGAACAAGAAGTGGCACCTTATTGATCCCCACATCTCTAAATGTTGCAGTATTGCCCGAGACATCTGTGTGTTATATACCATTCGGTACTTCTAGACATAGCAGTTAATACATAACTGATGTTTCATTGCCATATCTCGGATGAAGGGAAGTTTGGATGGACATTGGAGACAGAAGTCGATAAGAAAGCTTGGCCGGTAAATGGTCCGTTTTGTCGTCAGTGTGTGGGTGTGGAGATCGAAGTGGGGTAAAATGGATTAAGGACTGGTATCTGGGGACTTTATCTTGAGCCAGACAGGAAGGCTGCTGCCGGGCTGTCAGGAGGTTTTGTCATTTACAGTTGTTAGATAAAAACTTAGCAGCTTTCTCGTGGCAGTTTTAAGATAAACATTACATATTGTTGACATGAATGTCAGCTTGATATGCCTCCATGAAATTTGAGGTATTGTTTTGGGTATGTTTGTGTGTTTGTGTTCATGCATGTTCCTAGTGTGGATGGATTGTGATGATATTTGGTTTGTGGGTAGGTCTGGGGAGAATGAAGGTCAAGGTCAATTTTAGGCCTTCTGGGATTTTTCTTTTTGTTGACAAGCAGATGGAAAACTATTACCAGCACTATACAGGATACAAGTATCATGTTTACATTTTGGGGCATCTTTCTCTGTGGTGGCTTAGGCCTTTTAAAATACTTAGCACCATTAAGACTGTTGTTAAAGTTCAGTTGTGTCTGTCCAAGGTGCTGAAATGGTTCTGATATTGTTGTCTTGCTGCTGGTAACTGTATAGAGTAAAAAAGAACATTAATTGACATGTATTACTCAGCCTACCTTTAAGTCATCACAAACAACCAAAGGGCAAGATTTCATCATTACTAGGATATTTGTGAGGTAAAACCATCCTCTCCTTTTTGCTAATTAAAAAAAGGAAACGAAAAAGCGTTGACAAATGAATGCACAACAATGTTGGATTTTTTTGGCTCTTGAATCAAGTTGCTTTAAATTTTTACGCTTCAGGGCGTGTCTGTAATTCTCACAAGTCAAATCGCAGGTAAAACTTGTTTTTATCAATATAAAGTTGTAAATCAAACAGTTATAAACTACCTGCCACCATCCTGGGTTGACCCACCTGACCTTGGGGGTATGACCTTGAGTGTCCTCCCAGAATCCATCATGGCAGTGTTCTGTTTCCTGTTGTGTAGCCCCTGATCCCCATGATAGCTGTCTGGGCTGGGAAGATACCATCTATTGAACAGTCTCTATTTAATGGGCTCTCCACCTCCTCTTCCATTTACAACAAGATAGCAGTGTCCTTATCTCAGATAGATTCTCTTGTGTCATGAAAAGTCATGGAAATGGAAAGGAAATGAGATTCCTTTTTTCCAGGTTTTGAAAGTTATGGGAATTTCATAAGAGGCTTTAGATACAGCGATAAGGATGGTATTGCATATCCTGTCGCTACAAGCTACATGTAGCTACAATGGCATTCAATTGGAGGTTCCAGTATGTCTAGTAATTGTGAATTTCAAAGTTTGATTTTGTTATGGTCATCTTTTGAACATGTGTTATAAAGTACCACATCTTTAAGTCATGCTCCATGACTATTACTACATTGTGTATTTGACGCTTGATAATTGTTTAAAAGATGGCTTTCTTGAAAAAATGAAGTATAAGTTATCATCACAACTTACTCTGGAAAGTACATGTATATTTATTGATGAAACCTCAAACACCATTTTTGCATTGAACTCTTCACAGGGAATGCATCACACCTATAAATGTTGTTCCTATACCTCCAACTCTTCGATCCCACAAGCTTTTAATTTTCATTCTTTATAGGATGTAGCTTGACTGAGTTTACAGTTCCAACCATGTTATCACGAGTTCCTCATTCTATCCAGAAGTTTGATAATCACTAACAGCAGGGTTTATTACATCACAAATCTTAAACCCTTGTAATGGAATTCTGCGACTCTTAATCTATTTGGGATTTCTGGAAGAATTCATGTTGTCATTTCGCCAGCCTCGTTCCCTCATTGTCTTAACGATAACTTATCCTCCGTGGCGCCGTTTGGCAATCTCTAATCTTTCCTCGCAAGACTGAATAGTAAACGTTTCAAACAGCCATTTTGTGTGTACCTGAGTGTTCTGTATTTAGGTTGATGAAATTTGATGCTGTTTACGATAGGATTATGTATTGTACATGTAGTTTGTGTGACATTGGTTTTTGAGTTAGGAGTGAATAGCGCTAGTTTGAAAGCATGCAGACTGATTGCTAAGCAAAATGCTGTTAATCATGAAGGTGTATGAAAGTTTCTGAGTAATGACTATTATTGTCAGACTACAATCTACATTTAAAGATATGCATCAGCCAATTTAGATCACGTGAAGAAAGCCTAATGCATCTACATGTATATACTGATTGTTATGATATAGATTGATAATTGACATCGCATGATGTAATATTAATAGCTACTCTGTAGATTAAGATTACAAAGTTTGATATGCAGACACTAGAAGCTTGTGAGCTCTGGTAGAGTATATCTTATTAGCTTTGCGTCAGTACATTATAAGTTTGAAGTCTGCAATCTTAGAGGAAGCTGTTAAGGGAATTGCCCTACATATATATATGTACTGTATGCATGTGCATGAAAATATATACCTGGATCTAATTGTAGATACACATGTAAATTTATTCTTTTTTCCTAGACCATGAACTATATGTAAAATATTTATAACCACCCCCCATCCCTCTTTTTAGCAGAGCAACTATAAGTCTTGAAAAAAATGTTTGTAGTGGTTTTATTTTTGTTGTTACCACGATCAAGTCTTGACGACACACATGTATTTACAATGGCGCTGCAAAACTGTTAAAAATGTAAACTTAAACTGCCGGAAAACCTCCTTTACCCTGATTCCACTAAATCTAGTCACACAGACATAAATGAATCTACATGTTAATATAAAGGACGAGCATATATCATGTTGGTAAAAGTTGTTACACAGACGGCTGGCTCCTGACTATGGCTCCATGCTTCAACACGAGTCAGACATCCACAGCAGCTTTAGATAAGGTGAAAATTGGAAGCTGGAGTCTTGTCTTGTGCTGCAAGGGATGAAGTCAGATTCGTGTGCTTTATCTCTGTGTGTTGTATATAGCTATTAACTTAAGCTGTTTTAGGCTGATGGCAGTCTACTAGGGTGAAAAATAGCACTTACCGCATGGTCTTTCACAAAAGTGTAATCCAGAACGGTAACCTAAATGTCAAATGTGCTTCATGTATAAGCCTACACAATAGGAGGCATTAAGATGTGTAATTTTACACCTGGTGGGTAGAGCGAATATTCTTTTACGGGACGCCTGGCTCGAGACTGAATGTGAATAGGTTAAAGAACATGCAATTAGAAGGTCACAGGGAATGCAAAGAGACTTGTACAGTCTGAATAGCAACCAGTCTATAAGGTGTTAAGCTTTGAAATGTTAGAGGTCAGGAAAGGAGAAATCAAGTTTTCGTAGAATTGGTGTTTTATAAAATAAATGATCCTTCATGATTAACCTTCCATCTGCTGCACAGTCCAATAGCCAATACAAATTTGTACCAAACAGCTACCTTAGTTGGGAGAAGGTTAAGATGTTAATTAGGTAAGTGTTAACCTTTGGGAACTGATACAATCCCAGTGTTAACTGTTAGCTTTACAGCAGGGGCTACTGAGAAAGAAGCAATATATTGCTATCAGTACATTCCAAATTTCATCTCAGGTCTCAATTTCACTTGATGTACACTAAATTTTAGAACATACGTCTGTTCCACCTTTTGTTTGTTCACAAGAGTGCAGTGATAGTAGAAAGCATTTGTTTCCCCTGGGAATAAAAGTGCTGTCCTCTTTTCATGTTCTGATAGCACAGGTACATGATGTATAACATCAAGATTGTCATTTAGACTGGTAGCATGAAATATTGAAGTATGTGCACCGTGCAGATAGCAGAAAGAAAAGAGATACGGTTTCGGAGCCCTTTTATCCTGATGTGAAAGCACCTTTCTGCTCAATTTATTCTCCTTTCCAAGGTATGAATTTGGCCACACATTTGATCTCATAAGTGCGAAAACTGCGGAATCGTTTTGTTCCTTGAACGACCTTGTTGAATGACGCGTGCAGGGATTACGCTCGGAGTGCTTTCTGTGTTGCAGGGATGGGTGGAGATTAGACTGTATGTCTCTATGTCTAAAACCAAAACACGCGGCTGTTCCCGGATAGATCCATCATGTTAGAATCACATGCTCGGCTTTATTAAAGGGTTATCCTCAACACTTTTAAGCTGTGTATGATTCTTTTTTGTTTGACAAATGAATGTGATGTTACGACCCATAAAGTTTGATAAGAGCAGTCAAACATAGCTTCTTCAACCACTCAAGGATAAATTGTTGCTTAGGACATGTGATTGTTGAGGACAGGGTGGGGTTAAGTATGTTAGAATGAAGAGGACAGCTTTATTGTGGCTTGTGACTGGAGGGGAATGCCCTTTGCAAGGTTCTTGCCTGGTCAGGTTGGACTGTAGATGAGTTTTCTGAAACATATCAGACTGTTGCTATGATCTAGAAAACTGCTGACATGAGGAATATAAAAAAATGTGAAATGTAAAGATTTATATGGCTTTACACATGATCATTGCTACATGTATGTTGGTTGACAGTTTTGGTAACATTTAGTTATTCAATGTACACAATGGTCGCTTTTTTGTGTCTGCACTTCAACTCTGATCAGGCAGGGGGCAGTACTGATAAGGTTTTGCTGCCAGGTAGCCTAATCCAAGTGATGACAGGAATGTTTATGTTTGCTCCTGAACCTTTTATAGAATTTTTGTAAGATTTGTTAAAGTGCAGTTGTGTCTGTCCAAGGTGCTGAAATGGTTGTGATATTGCTGCATAGATATGTTTTGAAACATACAATTTTTTTCCATATATAGGTTCTAGGTCTTTGTGTGAAGCGATGTGAACTGTTGTCTTAGTCAGGAAACAATTAGTTGCAGTCATTGTCATTTTTTGTGTTTCTATCATTGAAAAGTTTTACACAGTTTTACACAGATACGTTATTCCAGTATGTTGCTTTTAATGAGAAAACAAGACAAAACATTCTGTTGTGTTAACAGAAAGCTTTTTTATATTTCAGCCATACCATAGGTATGGTGAAATATATTGTATTCGTAATGTTTCTTTCTTTCTTTCTCCTGTCAAATCTTCAGAACACGGTATCTCCGTTGTTCCTCAACCGAATGACTTGAAATTTGGCACAAGGGTAGAGTGGGCCAATACCCTCGGGTGTTTTTTTCATTTTTTCCATATCTGTCTCTTAAATGATTTTATTAAGGTTTTTTGGTCATCTTAAGACCAAAACTGTATATTTGGGCCCCCTGTACCCTGGTATTATAACCGAATGAGCTGAAATTTGGCACAGATGTGCCTTGATAAGTCCCCCATATAGATTCAATATCAGTTTTGGTGTACAGTACAACAAAATGCTTATTTTTGCGATTTTTTGACCAATTTTTGACCAAAAAAGGACACTTTTGGCCCCTGTACCCTGGTATTACAACCAAATGAGCTGAAATTTGACAGAGATGTGCCTTGATAATGCCCCCATATAAATTTAAGAACACTTTTGGTGTACAGTACAACAAAATGCTTATTTTTGCGATTTTTTGACCAATTTTTGACCAAAAAGGACATTTTTGGTCCGGTACCTCGGTTTTGCACCGAAGGAGCTGAAATTTGACACAGATGTGCCTTGATAATCCCTTCATATAAATTCAATAACACTTTTGGTGTACAGTGCAACAAAATGCTTATTTTTGCGATTTTTGGCCAATTTTTGACCAAAAAAGGACACTTTTGGCTCCTGTACCCTGGTATTACAATTAAATGACCTGAAATTTGGTATAGATAGGCATTAGATACTTGGTAACAAGATTCAAGTAAAATTTTTGACATAAACAACTTTAAAATGATTAATTTTGGCACTTTTCTGAGGGGAAATTTGTTTTCTTTTGGCCTCCTGACGTGACCTTCCGTGACCCCGCACAGAGCCACACCTGTGCGCGTCAGCCGGAGAGTTAATTGAATCAAAGACCTAGCCAATCAGCGAAGAGGAGGCCAAAGGCTAATTAATATTCATAAGCGGGGCCTCATGATCCCGTATATAGCAGTGTTCCCGCCAGGGGGAGCAAAGCCCGCCTAAGGCTCTCGCATTTTAGACTATTCAGAAGGCTTTATATTGTATCAGTTCTTAGGGGCATATCTATGATAATCGCAGCAGTCACTTAACTTCTCTTCAGGAGTTTAGCGTAACACTGTTTCAGGTCAAACCGTCAAAGGCAACTAAAAACAAACTTTAACGTTACTGAGTTCAACAGTACTTATAACTTGTTATCCGAAGTTGAAACGCTAGCGATGGTATTTTCGCTGCGCTGTTAGCTCCGTGCGACTGTTGTTGACGGTCTTATAACGGTATATTTTGCACCCCTGTACCCTGGTATGAGTAACATTTGGTATAGATAGGCATAATATAGTTGGTAAAATGATCCAAGTAAAATTTTTGGCATAAAGTACTGTAAAAGGCTTAATTACAGCACTTTTTTTAGGGGAAATTGGTTTTCTTTCGTTCTCCATGCCGTGACCTTTCGGACGTTCACCACACAGAGCCGACATCTGCACCTGCGTCTAGCCGGCAGGAAGAGTTAATTCAATTAATGGTTCAGCCAATCAGCGAAGAGGAAAGCGAAGGCTAATTAATATTCATAAGCGGGACCACACAATACGTTAACTTGAAGACTCAGGCCGTACAGACTTCTCGCCAGGATTTTTTCAAAGCGTCGGACAGGGGTCCGGGGGCCGCCGAATGTCCCTGGCGGGGTCCAGGGGCAGGGCCACTGTGGGGGGGACCCAGGTGGGCAAAGCCCCCCCGGAAGCTCTTGCATTTTAGGCTATTGAGAAGGCTTCTTTTATCAGTTTTTTTAGGGCCATATCTACGATAATCGTAGCAGTCACTTACTTCTCTTCAGCAGTTTGACTTTAAAATATTTCGGGTCAAAGCTTCAAAGACAACTAAAACCTCATAAACAACAAACTTTACATAGCTCAACAGTATACAAAAATATTGTACGGGTTGCCATCCTTAGTTGAAGCGCTTATTTATAGCGCTAGTATCTTCGCTGCGCCGTTAGCCGCCGTGCGACTTTTGTTGACGGTCTGATATCCCTACGTCGCCGCCTCGCTGATATTCCCACGGACATGTTTCAAAAAAAATACCCAGCAAAAAACGCTGCTCTGCGTCAAATTCTATTCTATAAAACTCAGTGTTACAGTCTAAATATTTTGTAGAAGCACCGCTGTAGGAAAGAAGGTCCAAGCAATGTAAAACATCACGTAGCATGAAGTTCGCTGTCAACTGGCACACAGCACATGACTGTTTGAAACTCTAAGTCTAATCAACAGCCGTGTTTGATTGATAGCCGGCGGTCCTATGATGAAGTCGGCGAAAGGTGCGTTAGTTAGAAAATCTGCGTTTAGTTTTGATACGTAATTATAAGTTAGACAGTGGCGAGAATGATTATTTTCTCATCAATATTTCTCTTCAGAATTATTTGAACTTAATTGTACATCTAAACAATTGGCTTACCTGTGCAATGTTTATCTGATTAATGATCAGTGTACTGAAATCATGTGTAACGTATGGCTCCTAGTCAATAGATCAGCATTTTCTCTATAGTGACCACCTGTCTATAGTGGCCACATTTCCTAGTGCTGTTATTGTTTGACATAAACTTTGAACATTTAAATTGTAAGTAACTTTAAACTGCCAGAGTTTCAGCTCAATAAAACACTCTCAGCGCCAGGGTATGACCAGACTGACCAGACAGACGAAAATAAATCCTCGAACAAGGTTCAATCGTATCTTCCGGGTCTGGCAGGAAGTTGTTAAACTAAAATAAGAATAGGCTCGATGGTTGATTGCATACAAAGTAAAACAGTTTAACAGTTTTACAGCTTGAAGAAAACAAACGCTCCTACAGTACCTGCACCTGCTTGATAATTATTAAATCGTATGCCCTACTTGAATAAAAAAAGTTCATTGCAATAATAAATGTACCCACATCACAAGGAGCTTATACTTTTTTAAACTTACACCTAGTTATCGTACTGAAAATTGTTAATGACATTACATGAAGTCATTCAACAATTTTCAGTCATGATGAAAATTTTCTGAATGGAAGGTGTGATTATTGTCATTTTCTGAAAAATAGAAGCAAGCTCTGTTTTTACCTGGAGTCAATTCACAATACCAGTCCACTTTGGGGGATAATGTACTGTTAAGAGGATGTTCCATTTTTGCGCAGGGGTGATTTGGAACAGTCCAATGTTGCGTGGGAAGGGGTATGGCTGAAATATGCTGTATTTGCTCTTAAGCAAATGTCGGCCTTTCTAGTTTTATTTGAATTTCAATGCCTTAATATTGATTGATTATTTTTGTGTATGTACAACTATCAATATGCCAAGGGTGTAATTGTAATATTCCCTTTATATAGGCTTCTTATTTCTCAATTTTATTTAGATGGTTTTCAAACTCCACTAAAATGACATATTTCAGCCAGCCTTACCAACTTAGTGTTGTTTTAGTGTATCTACATGTTTGAACCAATCAATAAACCTATATCCTAATCTCCTGACCCCTGCTACTTCCCGTCACAGTTCCAGATCAGTGAACTGAAACATCAAGCTGACAATGGCTCTCTGAGAGATTAGTTAGGATTATTTTAACAGTTCTTCAATATCCGTGTGCCACAGGAGAATTCATGCAGTTAAGTGTTGAGGATTGAGCTAAGAAAAGAAACAGCATCAAAGATTATATCTTTTCAGTGTCAATGACTGCATGATTAAAATTGTTTTTAAGTTGTGAAGAGTTGGAGAAAGATAACACTGGTGACCTGTTGTTTTTATACTAATGTCTATGTATGTGGTATGTGTTAACAGTCAAATTCATTACCCTGTTGGTTTTTAATGTTAAGACTCACATGATGCACAAAATGTCATCTATTCCCCTGGAGTAAACCTGCTAGTAGCATAGATGAAGCCATCTGTTGTTTTAATAGCTTAAGTCAACAACATTAATCAAAACAGTGTCATGTTTACCATTACTGTTATTGTTTTCCACACTCGTCTTGTTCACATAGGCTAGACACCACAAATGTAGCTTTGTTTTACTTTAATTGAAAGATTTTCAGCCCAAATTCTCTTTCAACACTGTTTTTATATTAGTTGTTTTTGGAAATTATCTGCATGATGTCTAAAACCTATGCACATATATCAGGTACCAAATAAAACAGTCGTATAAATACATTTATGCTCCCTTGCAATGTGGTATTTGCACAGTTAACATTGTTAAAGATCAGGTTTGGAAGGATTCACACCAGCTCCTAACCTGTATTTGCTCAGTGTAACGGTATCATGCAATCACAGAAAATCTCCACCTCCTCCCTGCCTCTATTGCCCTTTGTGGAATAATTTTGCTTATGACATTTTCCAAGTGTGTTTTTTTCAGTGACCTTTCAGCCAAGGGGTCCTATATTAGCTTTAGCCTCCATTTAAATGGAGGAAGAGATCAGCCCCTTGGGCCGCACGTCAAACAGGCTTATTGCCTCAAAGCCTCATGGGATAGTCCAAAGGTTAAGCGGAAAAATAGGGATGCACCGTGGGTAGTCGGGTGTCGGCTGTTTCTATGGTTTCCTGAATGCATACCCCATAACCAAGTTCTCTCTTTCCTTAAAAAGGGCTAAAACATGCCTTGGGAAGTACTTAGAAAATCACACTCAATGATGAGACAAAAAATATGTTCGTCATTTGTCATCAAATTTCTGTGTCAAAGTCTGCAGCTAGTCAGGAATTAGATCCACTCCACAAACAAAAGTATGATTCCCCTAAAATGATCACATTGATTATCGCACCATAGTAGACTTAGTGATAAGAAATTAGACCTGGATAACATTTGCCAAAGTTCATATAAACGTCCTTACTTGGATCTTATGACAAGGTGACTGGCCTGTTGATGTCTTAAAGCTGACATAGAGTGTATGAGATATTCAGCTGTATTTTAGATTAGATCTTACAGAAATCATGATTACAGACTTTTGAGTGAGATGAGATATTGGTCTCTTGTTGTATTGGAAGTCAAAAGTTTGTTGAAAAGTTCTCGCCCGTGTTCGTTCTTACGTCACGAAGCCAGCTGGCCCGTTGACACGTCGGTAAGCTGATTCCCCGGCCTGTTGAGAACCTTATCAGGAAGGAACCTGACCTTGGGTCCAGCGGCCATTTTTCATATCCCAGCATCCTTCAGATAATCCACTTTATTGCCTTGCCCTTTCCAGCCCTCTGACCTCCAGCCTCCTTCTCAACAGTCAAATCAGGGAAATGTAAAATTAATCAATTTTGGGCTCCCAATCATCCATTGCCAAAGCCAGGGGATCTCTCGGAGTGGGGATGAAAATGGGTTTTATTTAATTTGCGCCGTCTATTGGCATGGCAGCGTGCTTGATGTGGGGGAGTTATAGCAGGGTGGATATGACGTGGCAGAAGCGTGGGCCAAGCAATCAACCAACAACTGGCGTGAGGAACCCAGATATGGGTTAGGGGGAGCAGATTCGGTCATTATGTGGGGTGTAAATCTTCATAATTTCACACCATTCTTAGATACCAGGTCTGCAGGTTCACATCTTGGTTCGGGAAAAGGATACAGTAGTGGGGAGGGGGGCAATGACAAGTGCTTCTTTGAGTACAAGAAGACAGGTGTCTCTGGGTTGTACAGGAAAGTTTCTGATTGATGGTAAGATGGGAAAGGTGAAGTACAGGAAAATTTCAAGTTTTCACCTAAAATTGGTGGTTTTCAACTTGGGTTAAGAAGTTTGTGCAATGTCTTGGATTGGATTTCCAATTTTGTTATCATCCATACAAACAGCAAATTTGGTCCGCAGAAATGCTGATGGAAACATGTATTAGCTCTCAGCTAAATTGTTAAATCTATATTTCTAAAATTTCCACATCTAGAAAGTCTGAACTGAACTGAACTGAGAAAGTCTACTGCCAGCTTAACTTTTGGATCATTATATGATACCATATTCTAGATAAAGTACACTACAGCGAAGATACGTTTTGATCCATGAGACAATAACGCTCTTCCTGGAGTGGATATTTCCCTTGTGGTTGAACCTAAATGATTCAACATCTGTCATACCTAGCTCTTTGACATTTTCCGCTGAGTTCTTTCAAATTTGGGGAAACAAGAATCCAGATGTCCTGCTAAAGGGAGTACTGTCCTTGACAAGTGGACTTGAGAAAAATGATTTGCTATGTATGGAACACATTGTTTTTTCCATTAAATCTTTTTGAAAGTGTGGAATTTAATGGTCTTGCATGTATGCACGGACTCATCCTAACCATGGATAGTTCTTACACATATTCAGGCTTTCAGCTTATGTATCTTTCTGTCTTTTATTATGTTATAGTATACACTTTATGTCTGCAAGGTGTCGTAAGAATAAAACTTGGTGATAAAATGTACCATACCTTTTATACCAGATATAGCTCTATATACCGCAGTGCTCAAATGTGCCCAAGTCTGTAATATAGCATTATATAACCAGCAGATAAGGGCATAGCATGGACGTTAACTTGATATGAAGCTTGGCCTTTCTCTGTGTGTTTGGGAGGGCCATCAACTGACTCTGCGCAACATTAAATTTAAGATCATCTAAGCCGGTGTTTACTGCAGCACCTTTTGTATAGTAGAGGCAATTACAGTAAAAAAGGAAATTGCTCCGCCAATCACTGGCTACATCTGGAATTGGATCATAAGTATAGGCTCGGTGCTGTAGGCAGTTTTTATGGGCTACTGGTCAAACTGAAGAGAAGATAATGTTGGAGTTAAGGTCTCACCTCACCTCACCTCATCCTTACCGTCCATAGGGGCAGCAATACAATTAACACAAGATAAGGTCTGGATATTGTAAAACCGAAGGTTACAATAGAATATCTGAAAGGATGATCAGATTGCACTGTTTTGATTCCAGTGTTAGTATCCATTCTTAAGGGCTGTTGCAGAAAAGATAGCTACTGTAAAGTTTTGAAAGCACTTTAGGAGTGGAGCTGTGAATTGGATCTACAGTATTGTACAGTTATGATCCTGTATGATCATACTAGTGCGTACTACAAGCATTCATGACTTAGGCCATGCCAATTTATTTTCTTGGTTACAGACATTTAACAGCCAAGAAAAAATTCAGAAAGACGTCAAATGAATATGAAAGCACAAATCGGAGAAAAGCTTACGTCTGGCTACATTAATGTGTGTACGAAGGACTCTTGTCTTACATTGATTTTGCAGTTTATAATTTATCTTTAAATCTGACTTCAGAGAACCGAAAACCGTAATTGATGTGGCCGTAACAATAATTGGTTAAATACAATTGAAAGCAATAAACATGTGTATGAAAAATACAAGTACCACAAAATCTTTAAAAAATTGTCTTCTAAAGATTTATGAATCTGTATGAACTTTTCTTTTTATTTGGCCTCATTTTCCATTGCTTGAATCCTAGACACAGTTAGTAGTGTTCATCCCGTGTACAAATGTACATCTGTTAGTATCAACCAATGGGCTCTTAAGGTTGG
The DNA here is from genome assembly GCF_000003815.2 of Branchiostoma floridae. Lineage (NCBI taxonomy): Eukaryota > Metazoa > Chordata > Leptocardii > Amphioxiformes > Branchiostomatidae > Branchiostoma > Branchiostoma floridae. The sequence continues at coordinate 8,944,773 of NC_049994.1, read as the reverse complement.
GACTAATGGGGAAACCATTTACTGTACAAAGCAATTTGGGTGGATGGTATTTAGATTTTGAGCTCCTTCTGAAACGGTAGAGTACCATATTGGTCAGGGAGAAATACCACCTGCATATGCCGGTTAGTGCAGGTAAAGTTTTGTACTAGATGTTTCTGATATCTACTTGTCTTGAGTCATTTTAAGTCAAGCACTCAGGGCAAATTGTGCACATTTCACTGTAATATGTATATTTTTGTTTGCAACACTGATTTTGCACTGTTTTTGGAAAGCCATATGATCCAAATTTTCAATGTCCTTTTCCAAGCAAGTTAAAGAAAGGAAACAGGTTTTGCAGGTAAAACTTGAAGAAATGCAGAGAAAACTATTTCAACTGGTGGTACAGCACCGGATTTCGTAGCCGCTGTCGAGGAAACTTTCGATATTTCACCCCACATTGATTCATACTTTTATCGAACGCTGATTGCTCATTGGGGGAGGTTTGTGTGGCGCGGCATGTATCACGGAACGTCGGGTCAATAGTTCACCGTTTCGTGAAGCTACCTGCTGGCTTTATTGTCGACTGGGCAGCTTTACGCGCATCGTAAATATGGATTTCATTTATAATATAACACAGTCTATCAGCTCGGCAATGTATGCACCGTCAGCGCTTCTCCACATCTCAATATTTTACTGTCCTCAAATTATGGAGATGAACTATTGCGTCAAACGACTGCCTGGGCTTCGGCAGAATGAAGTCTGGGGAAAGAAGACATTAAAGGTTGATTTTGCTGTTAGATTAATACCCTGCCAAGGAAAGCGGTGTCTCGGGACAGATTACAGAGATTTATGTCGGTGGACCATATTGAGCAATCAGTTTCTACTATCATTTCGGAACTACCTGTTTATTGACCTCTGACCTTCACCTACGACCTCTGAAGGAATCATTGCTTTGTAACGTATTACCGCCTGACACTTCGATAAGGGTCTCTAGGAAGGATGTCCATGTTGCGTGGTTAAGAATTGTTGGTGGATTTTGGTGTTTATGACGAAATTGCTTGGGTTTGTGGTTTATGGATGACCTTATAGATTATTGGTATCATTACTTCTTACTGAAGTTGTGAATGCAAGGGTAGGACAAAACAAGTGATGCACATACATGTATACCCTGCTCATGTCCATATTCCTTCTAATTTGCAACCCAAACAAGTGCTTTCCAAAAAAGCTGACATTTGCCCAGGTTTGGATGTGACAAAATCATTTAAAAAGAAAAGAAAAAATGTGGGCAAATGGGGCCAAGAAATGTAAAAAAGAAAGTATTTTTTTTTCCCCACCAATCTGTTTTCTGAGAAAGTAGAGAAAAAAGTTTCACAAATGACCTCATTGAAGTTTTATGGTGAGTTTTCATTATTCTGCACTCCATGGATGCTTATACACAAAGGCTGTCCAAAATAAGTCAAAACATATTAGGAAAGTTCACAGAAATGCTTTGTGTCTGATCTCCAAAGAGTCCCTATTATTTATCAGATGAAGAGCCATGTCATTATCATATCTTAATATAGACATGTATGTTTATTCACAAAGACTGAGTCTCCAAAAGCAGTGAAAAAGTGTTATCTGAGGAAGTGCAGAGAAAAGTTTCACGCCTGATCTCCAATTAAGTCCCCATCATTTATCAGCTGAAGAGCTATATGTATCAGCTCTAATCACCACGTGTAATCATGACTTCCACTGTAATCGCTCCTCGCCAAATTACACCATTTATCAATTTCCGCCTACTGATCTGAGAGGCGTTTATAGAACTAGGGAAATGTTCATGGTTGAGAGATGATATCAGAAAGGTACGTACAACTTGGGAACAAGATGACGTGCCAGTACAGTTTCTAACTCGGGCTTGAAAGCAAAGCACTTATTGAACAATGACTTAGGAAATGGTATCAGAAAAGTGTGTATAACTTGGAATTAGGAGCAAGATTATTTAGTGAAACCAATTTCAAACCTACAGAGATGGGATAAAATGATAAGAGAACAGTTTAAATCTGGAGCTTTGAAACAAAATGAACTATGCAAAGATTCCTGACAAAGATGATATCGAAAGACTGTCTATAACTTGAGAGCAAGATTATTTACCAATTCATAAGTTGCAGGAATAGGGTATTTGATGAAAATACAAAATGTAGATACAAGCTAGCACTTTAAGCAAGTGCACATTAGTTGTACATATTCATGAATATATGTTTCATATCTAATTGCTCATTTTGTTTGTAGAAAAATTGCAAGGAGGCTTTTTAAAGCAGTAACATTTGTCAAGTACACTAGTCTTGTAACTGATGATTCCTGGCTCACTAACTCAGCAAGCTCCATGTGAAGTTTACATAAAAGCAGCGTGATGTTGAATGTCTAATATTTCCTCTGCTAGAGTGATACAGGACGATATCTGATTACTTCCTCAGTCATGGCTAGACTGACTCCCAATTGGCTTGACTTTGTGAGATGATGAGAAATTGTATCGGCGTTAATGGCAGAAAATTCAAAATTCCTGGATAAGTGGATTTGTCACAAATACGTGAGGGGGACGGCGATTGCCGTTCCCGCGGTCAGGTTACCCAGCGCCACTCCACCAACGGCGCGGGAAAACGACTTTAGCGCGATCAAACCGTCCTGATCACGGCTCTAATGCGATTGCTGGGAAAAGGAAGCAATTTCGTGGCGGTAATTCTCTGCAAATAAGACATGATGTGGATGGAGTTTAGCACAGTCATTATCATCATCGCTTCCCAGAGTCAAGGTCTCCACTAATCCACAGCGTACTTGTTCGACGGGTATATTTGATCAGTAGTGAAGCAATTGCTTTTTGATTGAAAACTCGCCGCTATAAACTTGTTGGAGGATAGAATGGAACAGGGGAAATAAAAAGTGAGATATTTGAGGAATCCCTGATTGTTGTTGCTCTGACTTGGGTCTGTATTTGATTTAGACTTCATCTTGGTATGATATATTTCATCACAGACCTTAATAGAAGTAGTGAATCTCTGTCAAAGTTTGTGGGGATATATGTTTGATGTAGTCCTATTTTTGCAACTTCCAATCATAACTTTCAATTTGTTATGAGATATGTACAAAATGTAGAAAGGGAACACATCAGAGGAATGATTTATGATACCTGAGCATGCATTCCTCTTGTCACTTGGAGTAACCTCTAAAATTTATTTTTGCTGCAGTGAAAATCTTTGGTGTGAAAATTCATTGAGGAGTATCTACATTGTTGAGATACATGACATGCCACCATACAGTAGTCTCCAGTACTGCATTCTGAAGGCACACTTTGTGTGATGTGTGTGTGTGTTAATGAACAACATACAAATGCAAGTCAAGAAGCTGTAGATGGATTTTAATTATGATTATGTTTCTAAATGCTTGCAGAATAAAGAAATGATTACATAATGGTACCTTTCCATAGTACTGCATCTTAATTTCTGGTGTTGATGTCTCGTGTTCTGGAGATGCTTCCTGTATGATCATAATTTTTAAATGGTAGATAACTCTTTGGCTCTTAGATAAGTAGGGCCACCCCCTAGAAGCTTTTTTTTCAACTCCAGGGGCCAAATTTGTTTGAGACTTTGATGTAGAATAATTGGCCGCATGCAATAGTATTTTCTGAACAATGCCTTCAATCTTTGACTAAAATTAAATAGTTACTCTAGTGACTAGTGACTTTTGCTTATGCTGTTCCATAGCTGTATGTATTTGTATGTTATCCATCTTTGTGGTATTTTTTTTTAGTTTTTTGCATGGGCATCAAGTGATAGCCTTAGTATCGCCCTCCCAAATCTTATAGATAGCTTGATTGGACACATGTTGATGGACTGCCAAATACCAGGTACGTCAAGTTGCGGGGAGGGAATCTGGAGTCACGGGTTATTGAGGTCTGACAATAACAGGAAATTGTGGATTCTGTAGAGACTCCGGGGAAGTCCATACCAGAGAGTTGTGTTCTTTTCCAATAGTTGGTGTATTACTTCTTATTTAGTCTCTGGCAGGTCATTCATCTCAGTTGTTGTGGGACCAAGTTTTTAAGGAGGAGGAGGGGGAGGGGGTGATGGCCCAAAATTCATGTTATCATTTGTAAGTCATCATAGTACAAATGTAGCTTCCTTCAATACAGGATGTACAGATTTGTACCAAACGGATACATTTTGGAGCATTGTCAAACAGTGTTATTTCATAGACTGAAAGGCAATAAAAAGGATTGCTGCAGTTAAAACCTGTCGGGTGCAGGTTTTGTTGAATGTATCCAGCACTGGTACAGACAAAAGAAATTCAAACCCTTTCCACATTGTACATGTAGTGTAGATTCACAGTAGTGAGAGAGGTTGAAGCTCTTGGCTTTTAAATAGATGAATATGTTATTATATAGCAGTCTTACCTATTTTGCTGAGTCAGTGATTAGTATGCAGGTTAGGCAGTGAAATCTTGCACACAGCATGCTGGGGTTAACTCCAACAACCTTGACTTAAACATGCAGCGGAGCGAATGACAGGACCTTGCCTTACATGACTCCAGGTATTGCTGGAATCACTACATTTGGATTCACACGGCAGCTTCTGGAAGCCTGTTGGATATGGAACCCTGCTTTCCAACACCCACTCTCTAATGTTCCTACATTGTGCACAGGAATATCAGGATGTGTGGGTGGGTGGGAAATATCAAGTGTCCTTATGGTTTGCAGTATTGAAGCTAAGGCACGATCTAGACATGGTTTTTCCCGATATCGGCGAGCCGAAAACCTCTCGCCGACAACTGCTATATCGCCATAAAGATATCGGCAGAATTTCTCCGAAAGGTCCGGAGCATTCGCCCGATAGCTTAGCAGGTAGTCCCCGATACCTTGGCAGGGGTCCCCGACAACTTCTGCTTACGTGTAGATGTGTCCCAACTTCGTGAGGGCTCATTAGCATATAACGCGGGCTCATTAGGCTATATAGCTGTTTATGACTGCAAGCGCCACGGGTGTCCCGCGGCCAACGTTCCAGATCCCTCCCGACATCTCCACAGATATCGGCAAAAACTGTGTATAGATTGGGCCTAACTTAAACTAATCTTCTTGGTTGTTTCTCAAATCAAGGAGAACATCTTTTAAGTTATGTCTTCTTAAGTGTAAGGCCCCTCTAGCCTAATTCTTTGTCTCCTAATTTCATTGGGAAATTGGGGTCAGGTTATTAAGGGTGTCTGTACATGGTACAGAGTTTCAGGGAATGAACATAGTCACTTTTAATTTTTGTCATAGCTGGCAGTTTTTATCTTGACCTTGACTTACTTACTTGGCACTAAATCTGTTATAACCTGTAGACAGCAGGTAGAAGGATAAAACGTCTAAGAACTGGGGGAACAAGTTCTTGTGCCCTTCATTGCTTCTGTATGGCAGGAGGCCCTTTGGTAACTTTGTTTTTTCTTCACCTGGATACTAAATGTTTTGCAGCATGATGACATGGATAAAAAAATATGCCAGAGCCCTTAAATGATGACTCGTCCAGTGTAGGATTAAGAACCCGAGTTCATTTTAGGACAGGCGTTTTGACAAGTCCTTGATCTGTGACTCTGTGCCATCCTGCCAACTCGTCTAAAGGACCTTCCCTCTGGGAGCAGCAGAAAAATAGACTCTGCGCTGACCCCAATTCTAATACGCTTATTGATCGCGCTGATACGCGCTGCTGGGTGTATCGGAGATGAGGCCGTGGGCATTGTGCAGCCCAAGCAATTTTCACCTCCGCACTGTTCATTACAGGTTGAATAATAGTGGCTAGACCTCACCTGACCACAGGCTTGGCTAAGGTTTCATTTGTGTCCGGTGGCATTACTGGCCGTGGCTTCCAGGTTGGTAATTACACGTCAAGTCCAAGGAGATAGCGAGCATTGACAGGACGGTTTGTTAGGAAGGAAGGGGTGTTGTCCTGCGGGCATGGGAAAGGGCTCGGAGAGGAAGGAGTTGGCGTCAAAGGGCATTACACTTTGACTTGCCATTTAGTGAAGAGAAGATCTGTTATCTGTACATGTATAGGGGATGAATGACAACTAGCTTCAAGAATGGAGGAAGTACTTTTTCTTCTGACTCACACTTCACTGTGCTACTCTTCACCATACAGGAACTTAGTGACTAGTTAATAAGTCTTGGAAATCTTTTTGGAAACTCCCTCATTGATGAGATTAACTTTGACATTGCTTGACTTTCACTCGTACATTGTCATTGTGTCTTTAAATACAACTTACTACATACATCACCATAGTATTGATTGAATTTCCTTGAATAAAACAATGTACAGACACTTCATACTCTAATGTGTACACTTATACCGGTATACACAGTCACTAACACTTTAGTGTACACATGTTTGACAACACAAGGCTATAATAAATTACATCTTCAAAAATAAACTGACTATTTGCTGTCAATACACTGAACCTCATTTCAAAAGTGTAATGTATATTTTATGTATTGTGAGATCCAGGTCTGTAATTAAAAAGCGAAAGTTGTTGCAAATAATTTACTGCAGTGTCTGTAACCATGGTAACAAGATAAATACTAAAAGGTATGTTTCAGATGTGTTGCCTCGAGACTAATCCAATGTTTTTTGTCCTCCCCTCTGTATGTTTCATCTGATGTGTGCCGACTCCACCCTACCTGTTTCAACACACCTGTTCATGTTGACATCTTCACATTATCCTGGGCACAACAGATTCAGGTATGTTACAATGTATGTTTCCTAAGGCTATTATGGAATATGATAATGAAAATCAGTAGCTAGTTTGCTAGCAAGAAAAGTTATACTTTCTTAAGCCTTATATTTAGAATTGCTAAGTTAAGTTTATTAGCTAGATGAAATAAAACAGTTGATCAATAATAACATCAACTCGCATAATTCCACCAGGTGTCATAATTCTGCCACATGAGGAGATATACATGAGTTCAAAGTGATTTTAAGAGATGTACAAATGCAGCATCAGTAATCCTGAGGTATATACACATATTTTGGTATTGAAAACAATCTTAAGAAGGCCTCTATAACAATGTTGATTTGTTAATTTTTTTTAATGTGGCAGTATTATGGTATCTAGTGGACTTATGAGAGTTGATGTTAGTATGATGATAAAAATCAGTAGTTCATGTTCTAGGTTGTTGGCCTTGCTTATGTTTTAGTATGAAATAATTGATGATAACATAATCTCTGTGTGGTGGTATTGTTGAAATATCAGTAGATGCAACAACTTCATTCTAGCAGAAGTTATGGCATCAAGAAAGGAAAGGCGTGAAAAAACATACAGCTTAAAATACTTGTCGGATTTTTTAAAAATACAGCGCAGGATTTCATTCAGCGGTATGTTTCAGTAGTTGCAACTTTTCTAGGAAATAGTCTGAATCTAATTGCCGTAAAGTTTGCTTTTTATCTTGTGTGAGTAGCATGATCTTTGCCCTACTTTGTTGCCTATCAGTTATGATAGTATATCCAGTATACAGTGATGTAATAAATGAGGTAATGATAAGGGTCAGTGGCAGTACCAGGTGCTGCAGGCAGGAATAATCAAATATCAGGTCACATTGGGCCGGTGGGATTCGAACCATGGACGTTTGGCATTTTTTTGCTGGAAGCCCAATTTTAAGGTAGATAAGTGCAACAACAACACAAACAACAACACAAAATGTTCAAAATTCTTCCATCAAACAAAATTGACAGCTTATCAGATTGAGTACATCAGAAAGTCACAGTGATGGAGATACTGTAAGTTTCTATCTAGACTAAGTATACAAAAAAGTATGCTTTTGTGTATGACAATAAATCTGAACTAGAAAGGCCGACATTTGCTTGAGAGCAAATACAGCATATTTCAGCCATCTCCCTCAGGCAACAATAGGCCTTGAGGTCGTTGACCCCTTTGGCCATTGGAAAATGACCCAAAAAATTCCCAAATAGTGTTCCATGCCAAAAATTATACATGGGTCATTTGGATAAATATCTAGAGCACCCCTTTACCAAATGTCGGGTCATTTGGTTGTTAAACGAGGGAACAGGAGCCAAAAATGTCAAATTTTTGTCTAAAAATGGCCATAGAATTGCAATATTAAGCATCATGTTGTACTGTATGGAAAAACTGTTATTGAATTCATGCGCACAAAATTGAAGGGCACTTTAATACCAAATTTCAGGTCATTCGGTTGTAAAACGACGGTACAGGAGGCAAAAATGTGCTTTTTTTGGTCAAAAAATGGCCAAAAATCGCAAAATCAAGCATTTTGTTGTACCGTATGCCAAAACTGTTATTAAATCTGGGTGGGCATATGATCAGGGCACCTCTGTACCAAATTTCATGTCATCCGGCTGTAATACCAGGGTACAGGAGCCCAAAATATACATAAAAATTGACAAAAACCTCAATAAAATCATTTTAAAGGCAGATATGAAAAAAATGAAAAAAACACCTGAGGGTATTGGCTTACTCTATCTTTGTGCCAAATTTCAAGTCAATCGGTTAAAAAACGGCGGAGTTGATTTGAGTTGAAGATTTGGCAGGAGAAAGAAGAAAGAAAGAAAGAAACACTAGAAAGGCCGACATTTGCTTAGGAGCAAATACAGCATATTGCAATCCATCTTCATCCTGGAAAAAATCCCAAAATTCAACAAGTTGAAGTAATGTTTGCTCAAAGGGAAAATGAAGTACTGTGGGCACTTGTCCTACACACCTTCATGCCGAATTTTAGGTCATTTGGTTTACATACAACGGCATAGGAGCCAAAAATATACATTTTTATATTTCAGCCATACCATAGGTATGGTGAAATATATTGTTATATTGCAATCCATACATAGTATGGGATTGCAATATATTGTTTTTCCTTCGTTTCTTCTCCTCCTGTCAAAATCTTCAAGTCGATTCAACTTTTTCACTTTTGGGGCAAATGAGCTGAAATTTGGCATGGAGGTAGGGATAGCAAATACCCCCAGGTGTTTTTTTCACTTTTTTGATAGAGGCCTTAGAAATTTTGATATTTAGGGTTTTTGGTCATTTTTAGACAAAATATATATATTTTGGGCCCCTGTGCCCTGGTATTAAACCATAATGACCTGAAATTTGGTACAGAGGTGCATTGGACATATCAGCATAGAAAACCATCAACACTTTCTTCATAGATCACTGTAAAAATGAGTTATTTTAGGGTTTTGGTCATTTTTGACTAAAAATGTCTATTTTTGGCTCCTATGCCCTTGTATGTAGGCTAAATGAACTGAAATTTGGTATATAGGTGCATTGGATATATGAGCACAGGGCTCCATCAACACTTTCTTCATTGGTCACTTCAAAAATGAGTTATTTTGGGGTTTTCGGCCATTTTTGACAAAAAATGTATATTTTTGGCTCCTATACCCTTATATGAAAACCTAATGACCTGAAATTTGGTACATAGGTGCATTGGACATATGAGCACAGGGTCCAATCAACACTTTCTTTATAGATCCCTTTAAAAATGAGTTATTTTGTTTTTTTTGGCTATTTTTGACAAAAAATGTATACTTTTGGCTCCTATACCCTTGTATGAAAACCTAATGACCTGAAATTCGGCATGAAAGTGTGTCTGGCAAGTGCCCACAGTACTTCATTTTCACTTTGGGCATACAATACTTTAAATTGTTGAATTTTGGGATTTTTTGCCATTTACGGACTAAAAATGTTAAGTTTTGGCTCCTGTACCTATGTATGAAAACCAAATGGTCTGAAATTTGGTATGAAGGTGCCTACGTTATGTAGCCACAGGGCTCTATTCACACCTATGGTGTACATCAATCAAAAATTGTTAAATTTGGGATTGGCATGCATATGAAGATGGCTTGCAATATGCTGTATTTGCTCCCAAGCAAATGTCGGCCTTTCTAGTATTCGTAATGTTTCTTTCTTTCTTTCTTTCTCCTGTCAAATCTTCAAATCGAATCAACTCCGCCGTTTTTAAAACGATTGACTTGAAATTTGGCACAAAGGTAGTGTAAGCCAATACCCTCAGGTGTTTTTTTCATTTTTTTCATATCTGCCTTTAAAATGATTTTATTGAGGTTTTTGTCAATTTTTATGTATATTTTGGGCTCCTGTACCCTGGTATTACAGCCGAATGACATGACATTTGGTACAGAGGTGCCCTGATCATATGTTCACCCAGATTTAATAACAGTTTTGGCATACGGTACAACAAAATGCTTATTTTTGCGATTTTTTTGACAAAAAAAGCACATTTTTGCCTCCTGTACCCTCGTTTTACAACCAAATGACCTGAAATTTGGTATAAAAGTGCCCTTTAATTATGTGCACATGAATTCAATAACAGTTTTTCCATACAGTACAACACAATGCTTAAAATTGCGATTTTATGGCCATTTTTTGACAAAAATTGGACATTTTTGGCTCCTGTTCCCTCGTTTTACAACCACATGACCCGAAATTTGGTAAAGGGGTGCTCTAGATATTTATCCAAATGACCCATGTATAATTGTTAGCATGGAACACTTTAAAATGATATATTTTGGAATTTTTTGGGTCATTTTCCAATGGCCAAAGGGGTCAACGACCTCAAGGCCTATTGTTGCATGAGGGAGATGGCTGAAATATGCTGTATTTGCTCTCAAGCAAATGTCGGCCTTTCTAGTTTAGTTAAAAATGGCTAAAAATCCCAGAATAACTCATTTTATAAGTGCTCTATGAAGAAAGTGTTAATGGGGTGCTGTTGTCATATGTCCAATTTACCTTTGTGCCAAATTTCAGGTCATTTTGTTTACATACAAGGGCATAGAAGCCAAAAATATACATTTTTAGTCAAAAATGACTGAAAACCCTAAAATAACTAATTTTTGAAGTGATCTATGAAGAAAGTGTCAATGGGGTCCTCTGAGCATATGTTCAATGCACCTCTGTACCAAATTTCAGGTCATTTGGTTTCTATACAAGGGCATAGGAGCAAAAAATATACATTTTTAGTCAAAAATGGCTCAAAACCCTAAAATAACTCTTTTTTAGAGTAAACAATGAATAAAGCGTTGATGGGGTTCTGTGGTCATATGTCAAACGCACCTATGTACCAAATTTCAGGTCATTTGGTTTGAATACAAGGGCACAGGAGCCAAAAATATACATTTTTTGTCAAAAATGGCCGAAAACCCCAAAATAACTCATTTTTGAAGTGACCAATGAAGAAAGTGTTGATGGAGCCCTGTGCTCATATATCCAATGCACCTATATACCAAACTTCAGTTCATTTAGCTTACATACAAGGGCATAGGAGCCAAAAATAGACATTTTTAGTCAAAAATGGCCAAAACCCTAAAATAACTCATTTTTAAATTGATCTATGAAGAAAGTGTTGATGGTTTTCTGTGCTGACATGTCCAATGCACCGCTGTACCAAATTTCAGGTCATTATGGTTTAATACCAGGGCACAGGGGCCCAAAATATATATATTTTGTCTAAAAATGACCAAAAACCCTAAATATCAAAATTTCTAAGGCCTCTATCAAAAAAGTGAAAAAAAACACCTGGGGGTATTTGCTATCCCTACCTCCATGCCAAATTTCAGCTCATTTGCCCCAAAAGTGAAAAAGTTGAATCGACTTGAAGATTTTGACAGGAGGAGAAGAAACAAAGGAAAAGCAATATATTGCAATCCCATACTATGTATGGATTGCAATATAATTACGAATACAATATATTTCACCATACCTATGGTATGGCTGAAATATAATGACTACATGTAAGGTACTGGGCACGGTATGGCTTTCCTTACTCTGTGTTCAAAATTGAATTGACAGGATTTCCAAACAATATAGATTTCTTGAAACTGACAGTTTTTTAAAACATGATAGAGGATTTTCAATGTGAAAGACAATTTGGTTAAAGCTATTACAGACACAGTGCCACTTTCTCAGCAACGCAAATTTCATGCCAGCATTTGAAGCGCATTTAAGTTTCAGCTGCCATATTTACAGGTCTGATCCCTCCACTGATTGTAGCTTTAGGAAATCTAACAGTTTTTTTTAAAGATTTAGTGCTTTTGCTATAGGCAGTCGTTTAATTTAAATGGGTATAAGATGAATCCTCAAAAAGGTCTGATATGAAATTATAGTATGCATCTGTGTAATTCAATTTGAACTGCACATAAGGTGATTCCTCCATTAACATTGATGTGTGTATGTAAGTTATTTTGTCTGCAGTATAGCTTTATTGCTCTCTCATAGTATAGTTGTGATTCGAATTACTAAATGTGCCATCGTCTGAAAAAAAAAAATAGCTTCTGGAATAGCGGCAAATGTAATGGCTGTGCTGTGTAATAGCGCACCTATGAAAAAGTGTTAAAGTTGTATATCTGATAAATGTTGCCATTCTATTTTATGTGAATTGTGAAGTACAAAGTGATATATAATTCTTATCACTCCTCTGTGTACATTGATATATGCCCTTCTCATCAATTCTTACTAAGCATCCACGATAGCCACGTTTATATTAAAGGTTGTCGGCCTTGCTTCAGGCGCTGAAGAACTTAGCTTATCGATCATTCATTTCCCTAGCTCAGGCCAGCATCAAGGCCTTTGCAACCTCTTCTGAACCATGTCAGTACTATAGCTCTGCGTTAGAATGCTTTTGGGATACATTCATACCCTAAAATTTGCAAAAATATACTTTGAATGTTCTTTTTTGTTGTTCATCGTTCGGTCTTGTGACAAAAGATGCAGAAATATATCAGAAGCTTGTACTTTTATACGTTTGTAGCAACTTGCATAAATGGTATACATGTAATGTCAAAACACAATGAAATGTTAGGTACCATACCTAGTATTGATGGGAAATATGCAAGTCTTTGCCATCTGAAAGTTTGCTTATTGCATATATATTTAATACACATTAGTTGTAAAGTTGTTATTGGTCCGATACTGCTGACAATATCCCTAACTCATACCATAAATCCAAAGCATATGTTGTATAAGGTGGCAAATTGGCAACATATGAAAACTACCCTTGTTAAAATACTATCCCAGTGGACATATTATTTTGTTGTGTGCCCATTCTAAGTTTGGCATCCTTTTAAAATTGTTATTGGCATTCTGTCCAATGAAATTCACTCGTAAATTCCTTGGAATGGACATTGTATATCAAAAAGTTTTGTGAGTAATGGAAAATGACATGGCTTGACCATGTGACCTGAAATTAATTTTACATGCAATTTACAGTTCCTTTTACAAGATGAATTTGGTAACATCAGTAACTGACAATTGTTATAGACAGTCCTTTTATTATCAATCCCAACTGTTACATGTATATGTCACAGTAGAGATCACGATCCAGTAGAATCGCTGATCCTCCTAGGAGAGATCGCGATCGGAGTTTCTCCTAGGAGAAATCCCGATCCCAATCTATACTAGTAGAATCGCCGATCCTCCTAGGAGAGATTGCTTGATATTTTGACACCTGTTTGACGACTTTACAGTTGTTATTGTTCCTACAAAGCCGTGAAATTTGCATACCAACACATTGTTTGATCACCTGTTGGTGTCCTTCACATATTATAAGATTTTTGCCACTACTTAATCAGAAATTACATTATCAGAAATTACTTTATCAGAAATCCTGAAATTTACCATGAAAGTGATGCTATATACTATAGTGTACCTTGAGTTAGGTTGCACAAGTGACTCTAGTGTGGTAGTCTTCGGTGAAGTTAACATTGTAGAAGTGACACAAGTAGGCTTCAGTGTAGTTGGTAATGAGTTAGTAGGTTTCCATTAATACTAAATGAAATCATTGTTTACAAAAAAAAAATATTGCTGTTTTCTACATCTTAGCATCATTTGAGTTTTGATCAGACTTTCTCCTAGGAGAGATCCTGATTGCAATCTGTACTAGTAGAATCGCCGATTGTCCTAGGACAGATCCTGATCGCAGTCTGTTTCCTATATCTTAGCATCATTTGAGTTTGGATCGGAGTTTCTCCTAGGAGAGATCCCGATCGCAATCTATACTAGGACAATCGGCGATTCTACTAGTATAGATTGCGATCGGGATTTCTCCTAGGAGAAACTCCGATCGCGATCTCTCCTAGGAGGATCGGCGATTCTACTGGATCATGATCTCTACTGTGACAAGACCCTGCAAGAAAGTTTGTATGCCAAGTACCGTATATATGATACGGATCTGTGTTTTGGATAGCCGCAAGAGTTTTATTGTTGGTGACATACTCGGATGATTTATGTTGGCCGTATGTTTCCAATCAGATTTGTTGAAGATTATTAGGGATGATGTTGGCACATATCAGTGTGATATGATGAGATGTTCCATTTTCTGGCTGTTCTTGAAAGCCAGATGCTTCATCACAATGACAGGGCTCATTTATTTAAACTGTTTGAAGTTTGATAAGTGAACTTCCCTTAAAAAAGAAATCAATGTACTTTTTTAAATGCAAAACGCTCATGTGCCGGATAGTTTCACAGTTCTTTTTTGTTGCATATTTTCAAATAACTATCAAAGTTGAGTGAGTATGAGTGAAGAAAAAATACTGAAGGAAAATTTGTAAAGAATTCTAAACCTCACATTCTTAGAAATATTGTATTTCTGTTTCAGAACATTTGCTGTTGATAGGTATATCATAGATTTTGTCCCTTTTTCTTCCAGTTTCCTTTGCTGAGAGGCTAAGTCTTTGTATTGACTTGTAGCATGGTGGGAAAATGTACCCACAGAAAGCAATAGATTTAAATTACCCAATTTATAAGCCACTGAATTTTGTCATACATGTATTCTGCAAACACATGTTTTACGATAAGCATCACTAGGTCAGATATAAATATTTCATACACCAGTTATTTCTAGGAGGGAAAATCAGAGTAAAAACAGCATATGTGTTATCTGATACCCTTCATGCACTTTCATTGCAAAGTCACGCATCTGGCGATTACAAAATAACCACTGTTAAACCGTGTCACTGAGGAAAGGTCATGTATTGGATACTACTGTAAAAACAGAAACTTTCGTGGTGGTTTAATATTCACGGTTTTCGCGTTTTTTTGCGGTGGCCACTTCACCGCGAACTTAAAACCACCGTGAATATTTTTCCATTGCAGTAAGTGAGTGCAGTGCCTGGTGCTACCACGAACTTTTTCCCCACTACTGCGAAATTAAATCCACGGGAACTTAAATGCATTTACAGTACCTGAAGCAAAAATCTATCCAGTCAATTGAGTATTACTGTTATCTTGCATAACCACTGTTAACCTCCCATACTTATGTAAGCCTCTCAACTGGGTAATCACAAGGGTTAAGGTTACAACCATCAAAGATAAGAAGGTCAAGGACTGAGAGGTGGTAGACTATCTTCAAGGTTGCGGGGTCATGATGTTTATTCCTAGTAGGCCTGCGTTAAGAATGCGATGTCTGCGTTTCATGCAGGCTTGGGACTTAAGGCTTTGCGGACCAGATGGTTAGATGGAGAGGGGATCATCGGTCTGTTGCCTACAAATCCTGTTGATGCATTGTCAGGGCTTGAAATACTTTCACTTTAGCGCATGTACAATGTAACAACTTGAAATCATCTCATCAGACAAAGTTTAGCTGCACTACTTTTTTTATTTTTTTTTATTCTGTTTTCTTTAGCCAGGGTAGCCCAACTCAGTGTATCACACTGCTTTACAGTGGGGCCCTGGATAACTTATAGTACATGACACATCAACACAATACATAACATACAAATAATATATACAAAGACCGTTTTCCATAATCATACTTCAGTCCGGTCGTGAGGTCAGAGGTCAGCTCTCAATTTCATCATATGCTTGAATGTTGCAATGTTGGGAGCCGTTTTTAAAGTCATTGGAAGGTGATTCCACTGACAAACGCCCCTGTAGCTAAACTTCCGTCTTCCACATTCCAAGTGGCAGCTGTACTGATTGGCTTAAACTATGGCGATTCGGGTAACTGTGAGTCTCTGATACCATATGGAATACATTGAGATAATCTGGTTGTAGTTATTTAGTTCCTTTCCTTTTCTGTTGATCCTTTTCTTGGCTAGCCTGCACTGTCTACTAGCTGTCAGTTTAAGAATTCAGGAAGAATCACATTGGATAATGTTTAAGAACTGTTTTAATTTTTTTCTAGTATTTTACAGGCTACGCCAATCATAACCGCGAACAAAAATCTACATATACTCAGTGTCCCCAGTACATACATGTAGTAGTAGTAGTAGTAGTTACAGTAGTAGAAGAAGTAGTATCCATTATATAGACGACAGAAACTGTGATAACTTATGAGTGTGCAGAATATAGCCATTATCCCTACTTATTCCATGCCATACACTGTTGGTCAGTGGATCTGTTAGTGACCATTTCAATCTGTAAATTTTGCACCTGAAAGCCTTCATTAAAATGGACTGCTGCAGGCTAGGTGCAGAGAATATTACTCTGCACAGCTCCAGTTTTACGTGCACTAACCTGCATACACAGATGGTATTTCGAGTCCTACATCTTACGTACTTGCCTAGATTGTTCAGGCACGGAAGAGTCGCCAACGCGTGCCAACGCTGAAGCTGAGGGGTGTGAACTGCTGGCGCCGTCACACTGTTTGTAACACGATGGGGAAATCGTGCCAAAACAGGGTCACAATGAGTCACAGTGATTGTGTTTAAACTGCGCAGTTGTGACAAAAATGTCACCTTGCAAAATGTCATGAGGACTTTGAAAGTTTGTGTATCTTGTAGCAGTTGCATATCAGATGTTGTCTACTTCACTGTCAATGATATGTAAACTGAGCTGTGTAAACTTCAGGGAGTTACAGATGTAAATTGGACTATCTACTGCTTGTTTAAATGAGAAATAGAAATTATACAACCGCCCCCAATGTGTTCAACATCTGCCAAAGTCATTTTCATGACTGTTGGCTCAACAGTAAGTTAAATGGGCTGATTTGGATTAGGGTCCATTCTTCTTCAAAGTAGTAAATTGTTATCAGCAAGTTCAGGCTTAACCTTTTGGCTAAGGGATTAAGTGGGTTTTCGGGTAGGGAGACCAGGGATCAAATGAGTTACTGTCAGCCATACTGAACCAACAACACCATCCCTGTCCCTGGTACTGAACTAACATCATCTCTGTCCCTGGTACTGATCTAACACCATCCCTGTCCCTGGTACTGAACTAACACCATCCCTGTCCCTGTTACTGAACTAGCACCATCCCTGTCCTTGGTACTGAACTAACACCATCCCTGTCCCTGGTACTGAACTAACACCATCCCTGTCCCTGGTACTGAACTAACACCATCTCTGTACCTGGTACTGAACTAACACCATCCCTATCCCTGGTACTGAACTAACACCATCCCTGTCCCTGTTACTGAACTAACACCATCCCTGTCCCTGGTACTGAACTAACACCATCCCTGTCCCTGGTACTGAACTAACACCATCTCTGTCCCTGGTACTGAACTAACACCATCCCTGTCCCTGGTACTGAACTAACACCATTCCTGTCCTTGGTACTGAACTAACACCATCCCTGTCCCTGGTACTGAACTAACACCATTCCTGTCCCTGGTACTGAACTAACACCATCCCTGTCCCTGGTACTGAACTTACACCATCTCTGTCCCTGTTACTGAACTAGCACCATCCCTGTCCCTGGTACTGAACTGACACCATTCCTGTCCCTGGTACTGAACTAACACCATCCCTGTCCTAGTTCTTATCTAACACCATCTCTGTCCCTGGTACTGAACTGACATTCTACATATACTGAAAGAAGCTTGCCTTGCAGAGTAGTTGTCTCTATTGTGTAACAAAATACGAGTTTCAGGAATCTTTTTCCACTGTGCCTAGTAGGGAATACCAAGAGCACCTTTTTCACACAGTCTGATTTTCCCACTCCAAAGGCTTGTCACTTACATCTGTGAATAAGATACATTGTCTACAAAAGTATCTGTATCATACCAAGAAGTTACAAGAAATCGTTGTCTCCTGTGTGACAGAGGTACCACAGTAGGGAATACCTCGAGTGCTTGTATCACACAGTGTGATGTTCCCACAGTGAAAGCTTGTCTGACAAGTCTAACAGGGTGATGGATGATCTCGGCTAGAGTTAGGAGATGGATGGGTAGAGAGACTAGGTGTGTAACGGCTAACCAAGGACAGGTGCCGTGGTTCAGTAAAGATGCACCACTTAGGCAGGGGCAATGAAAGCTTTTGTTTCACAGTCATCATTAGGATTTAGCAGCAATAATGGATTAATTTTGCTCTGATGACTTTTGCAAATGGTTATGTTTGTGGAAATATATTTTCACATTTGGATAACTAAGCTATCATTGAGCACCAATACCAGAGATTATTGGAAGTAGATTTGGTGATTTCAACAATTATATGGCTATGATCATCCATCGTATAGACCAGTTTTTATTGAGTATTGTTCAACTTAAACAACACCTCTTGACTTCCTGTGGATTGTGGAACACCAATGTTTTACCTTACAGTCAGTGACAATTGAATTTATGTATATTACAACTGCAAAAACCATTGATGACATGGTAAGCATGGACTCTTAAGAGACATGAAACAAATAGCAATTTATGTTGAATTTGGGGCAAGGATTGGTAAAGTGACTTCTAATGTGTCCAGACAGGCTTGGCCTCATAAAAGTTTGATAAGACCAATGGGTCCTATAAACTCCCTGATGAGACCCAATTTAGGACAGCAGTGTTTATATCCTAACAAATTTATGACCGGGGCTAATGTTCGCATGACCTCCCATACATGGGAATAGGAGATCTGACGGAGAGATTGCCCTGATTTATCAACTTTGGCTTGCTTTTACGTAGCAAGGTAATCAACTAAGGAGGGATCATCATGACCCAGTTTTAATGGTACATGATGCAATTTAAACTGGCACAAAGGATGGCAATGCTATTGGATGATTCAACCAGAGATAGTTGTTGATAATGTTAGGGTATATCTCGTAAAAATCAAGGTCTTGCCAAGATCGGTATGAGCCTTATTGATAAAGGTCAATGCAAGATAATTATTTGTACAAAAAGGAGTAAGCATGTTTGTTAAATTATGGAACAGGACAGGTAATACTAATAGAATAGAGTGATCGTTAAGTAGGGCAACTATGTGATTATTGGTACCCTTGTTCCATTGAATATTCTATGTCTATCTTTTAGTGCATATGCCTGTGTTCCTTTTCAGTACTTCTATACGAGAATGTTTGTAGGTGAAAGGTTGCTTTAATTAGCTAAATTTGCTCCTATGTACTTTTCTGTCTGGTGGATGAGGATGTTTTGCCCTTCACTCACCATATGAGGAGATGTAACCTGATTATAATCCATCATAATTTCTGATTTGTTGGAGTGTCACCTCTGGTATTATATGACTTCTCAGGGGACTGTGTGCAATCAGGGGAGGTCACACAAGATCAAGCCTAACTAGCTACTGTTTACAACTCTAGTTCTATCTGTAGGTACGTTAGTTATACTGCCTACTGTAAAGTCACCAAATTAAAAATTTGAGCCACCAAATTTCACTGCAATTGCTGCAGATACTAGTTCACTGGTAGTGTGTGTTCAACTGCCATACTCTTTCCCTACTGAGTTCTGTGTGTTCAACACCAATACTGTTTCCCTACTGAGTTTTGTGTGTTTAACTCCAATACTCTTTCCCTACTGAGTTTTGTGTGTTCAACTCCAATACTCTTTCCCTACTGAGTTTTGTGTGTTCAACTCCAATACTCTTTCCCTACTGAGTTTTGTGTGTTCAACTCCAATACTCTTTCCCTACTGAGTTCTGTGTGTTCAACACCAATACTGTTTCCCTACTGAGTTTTGTGTGTTCAACTCCAATACTCTTTCCCTACTGAGTTTTGTGTGTTCAACTGCCATACTCTTTATCTCCTGAGTTCTGTGTGTTCAACTGCCATACTCTTTATCTCCTGAGTTCTGTGTGTTCAACTGCCATACTCTTTATCTCCTGAGTTCTGTGTGTTCAACTGCCATACTCTTTATCTCCTGAGTTCTGTGTGTTCAACTGCCATACTCTTTATCTCCTGAGTTCTGTGTGTTCAACTGCTTTAACCTTGTGATTTGTTGTTAATAAGATGGAACTGCCATCAAAACATGCTAAGTAATGTTACAGCTGTCTGATTCAGCTAGTTATTTTTTTATACCCACCTTGTATCAGCAGTGGCTGTAAACACGGTATTTCCAGGTAATTCACTATTTGACAGTAATGTTTCTGGCTTGGTTACAACCTTCTTGTAATAAGAGATACATCAACGGTATGGGGTACAAATATCAATAATTATTACACCAATTGCTACAGGCACTAGCTGTGCTGTTAGGAAATCCATTTGTCCTAAACTGAAACTACAGCTCAGAGCTCTTGACTTTTACGACAGATGCAGTAAAACAGCAGGGATACTATTACTATCATAAATAACATGTCCCCTAAATGTAGATGGTTACATTTTCCCACTGATATTACTGGCACTTAGTATTTACATTACAACAAAAGTTTCTACATGCGGGAACATTGGCCTTGAGGTAATTGCTTCTTTCCTTTTACTGAAACTAGTCCAAGGACAGTTTAGGTGTGGAGAATTTCTGCACCCCAGGGTAATATTTGTCTCATCACCCATCAACCTCTCCCATCGGGCGATGGTATTGCTGTAGCGATGATCTGATTTCCGCTGATCGTGACCTTCCATGGCCAGCATTATTCAATGCCAGTCCCTCAGGTGGAGTGGGGGAGGATGCTGTGGTATTTTACATACATTCATGCATGAGCGTTATAGCTTGAAAATATTATTACCACTTTTATAATGCTGTTTCATTCTCTGCCTTATGTTAACCTTTAGTGCACCAAGGCAGTCATTTGGCACTACAGTTGTATTGGTTATGGGGGGTAGACAGTAGAATAAAGGTTAAACTGATGGGAACATTAGAACAGCTTTCTTCATACTATATTGAGATAAGTTCTGCTCGTAAAGAGGGGCTGTTTGTGATCTCTTTCAGGACTAGGCAACACTATGGTCTGAATGGTTGTGCAGTCTGTAACTAATTTGATAATCTTAGACTTATATTTTAGAATAAGACTTGACGTTGTACTGGAAAGATGCCATTGTTTAATGGAGGCTTATGTCTCAATAAGGCACTTCCGCTGAAGCTTTTAGATAGGAGATCCCTTGTCAATTATTAAAGCCAAGGTTGTGTTCTCTCCATGTGATCTGTCACGAAAACTATTTCCTGAAAGAATTTCTGAGAAAGGACCTTCACTCAATGCTTAGGCAACCAGGTAAAGCCATACCATCTTATTTTTTTAAATCAATATTAGATTAGATTAGACTTTGAGGGGGAAGTCTGTAGTTTACAGTGGTACACTCAATTTCAGGTTTTAAATAAGTCAGTTGCAAGTTTCCCTCCAAGTCCACTATTTTCATGTCTTCTTGATAAATCTTTTAATATGTAATTATTTTGTTGTGGTGTGAGCAATACATTTACTCAAAACAAGTCAAAAGATCTTGAACTGAGTCTTTCATTAGTGATCTGTGAATGACAGCAGGTGCTGTCTGAAACATCTGGCTCTTATACATGTAACAAAGGCTTTTTAAGGAAATATTTCTCCTGAATTCTTGATCCAGACTTCTCTTATTGATAAAACACTGTCAAACAGATGGTATGTTGGCAAGCTCTTGAGTATAGGGGTTATTCTGACATATAAATTTATATGAAATATTGATCGCATTGAAGTCATGATTACATTAGAGACAGTGATGAACGGTATTAGGAATGGTTTGACAATACATCTTTATTCAGTCAAGAACAAATGATTATAGATCGGCATTCCTGGACACATTATTTGTATCTTTTGCTGTATGCGATTCATAAAGTAGAGCATGTGGTCCTTTTTATGAATTAGAACTTTTACAGATATTCTTGAAAGTTTATTTCCAAATATAGTCTGAATGAAGTCGTACTGTCAGTTCTCTGTCTTGACTAACAACTTCTTAGAAAAAAACCTGGGGAAAAAATTCCAAGAACTTCAAAATGGCTTCAGGATAATTGGCTACATTTTCGTTTCCTGTGGTCCACTGTCCATATGATTGATCATGTAATTTATATTGCTAACAAATATCCTTGATGGATTAATCTACTCCTGTGGGTTTGGTGCTGTGCTGTTAAGTTGCACATTTTGTAGAAAATTATGATTCATTGG
The DNA here is from genome assembly GCF_000003815.2 of Branchiostoma floridae. NCBI lineage: Eukaryota > Metazoa > Chordata > Leptocardii > Amphioxiformes > Branchiostomatidae > Branchiostoma > Branchiostoma floridae. The sequence continues at coordinate 8,922,529 of NC_049994.1, read as the reverse complement.
TCATAGAAATTTCATCTTGATTCATTGGTCATAGAAATTGCATTTTGGGGAAAGAAGGATGAAGGATAAGATACATGTTGTATCTTTGATGGATTGTAACTTAAGGGCTGCCAAAAGATAGTTGGATTTTGGCAGCCAATACTGAGAGGACCAAAAGATTCTGTTGTTCATAATACCTGCAGCAGTATTCAGCCAACCTGGTATCACAAGGAAGAATACCAGAAAGATGGAAAGACCAGATAAAGGATGACTTATGTTAGAAGATGCTGAAACAGAGGCTTGGGACTATCCTGCTTGGCAAGTTGTTTTAATAGGATGCTGTAAATTAGTTTGCACTTGCAAAGATTTTATGTTGTGTTAGGAGGAAAAGGAGTTTTTTGTCTTCTTGGAATTCATTGTTGCAGTGAAGAGCTAACTGTGAAAACCAAGAAAGTCAAACCATTACAAAAGTATCAAAACTTACAGTACTTAGTCACTGTTGCCTGTGTGAATATAGACTCTTGTTGTCGCATCCAGTAATGACCTTAAGGTTGTGGCTATGATCACCAGAGACTTAACCTTTCTCGCAACAGAGAAGCAATAATCCCAGCAACTACGTCAGTGCATTCTATCATGAGGCTATAGTTACATCATGGCACGTAACCAGACAGAAAGGTTTTCCCACAGTGCAGCACAGCTCTTTTACATGTACCTTCAGGTAGCCACCAAATTTGTATTTGGTATTGGGTTAGGCAGCAGGCAAATGGCAAAGATCTGTGTGGTTCTTAAGACATAAGCTGAGAAGTTAGCTGCTCTCACAACTACAGCCCATGTGTGTGACCTCCACTGTTATTACTGATATCTGTGGTTAGAAGTTGGTGTCTGCAGACTCGTTGCTTACAGTTAAGGAAACGTTTTCTATACCCACCGTCAAAATCACTCATACAGGGACAAGGGTTGGTATTGCATATGTCAAATCTCATTATTATCCATTATCCATTTCCACATGGGTCGTCAGACTTGACCTGTTGCCATTTCACATTTGTATTCTTTATCACCGAGCTAACCACTTCTTTCCTTGAGAAAAATGGAAAGCTGCTAGATGTGTACCTAGCTAAGCTGATAAGATCTTTTCAAATGTTCTATTATCAATTTTCTTATTCATATGCATTTTAAGACAAATTGACAATGTTACGGTTAACAGGCATAGGACAATGCACTGTCATACGAGATAACAAAATAGTGTGTATACGGAGGCGTTGTTACCTGCCTGTAAATACCTATGGTAGTTGCCTTGTTTTGCCTGGAGGACACTGAAAGATACATTTCTCGAATAATAGGGTGTTTGGTAATGATCATCGTTTCAGTTCCCTACCAGCCCCGAGGGGAGGCAGGCTGCTTTAAAAGTCATGACGTAAAACAAGATGTTACAGTAACATCACGTCAGGTGGTCCCTGTTGTCGCCAATCACACCACAGATCCCCTTTGTCTATGGGGAGATGTGCACACATCAGCCCAGTGATAGTGTTGCATTTTTCATTAATGCTTGGATGCGTTAGCAGCTTCGTGTCCCTTGCTTCCTTCCATGGTGCTGGGTAATGATTCGTACCAGATTGATTGTACAACGGAGTAACCACCCTCCCTCGCTACCCCAGCTAGCCGCTGTGGAGCCTATTTACTTATTTATCGGGGCTTAATTAGTTTTAGGCAATAACATTGGGTTAATCAGTGCTGAGGAGGCCTGGCAGGATGTAGGGTGCTGTCTGAGGTGCTGAAACAGGAGCTGTTCTGGTCTGCTATTGATCCTCGCTGTCCGTCACCGAGAAGCTGTCCGTTCCAGTTGTCTGACTTCTTTGTTCAGCCTCATCGCCCGCCCGGACTGAAAGGGAGGCTGAAATTACTTTCCACGCATCCTTAGTCGGGTTTCCCTGGCAACCAATCAACATCGGAGGCCACATGCTCCAGCTCTGCCCCGGGCTACAGATATATTGATCTGTGGGACAGACTCATTGCTTAAAACTTTAAAGGCCTCGTCTGCACCCTATTGTGCAGGGGATCCTCCAGTATTGCGGGAGACCTCCGAGCGATATGATGAACAATCCTACATGCCTGTTCCGCGGACTCCCCCCTCCCGTTCTGATCTGGGGGAGGGCCCCCTGGCAAGTCCGCCTCGTCAGACCCCCCCTGTTTCCTCCGTGGAGGTTCCGTTGGCCGTTCAAAGGTAGGAGCCATTTTGTGGTGTTAAGCGTGCGCCAATTGCCGACAAAGACGGGGATAATGCGGGTCCGCCACGGCGTCGTGATGCTCAGATTGCCTGTAATCCCCGCAGTGCTGCCTGGATACCTCTGAAGGGTTTTCCTCATGCCTACACAGTCAGGGGTAGCCATGTGTCTATAGACGCAGATTTAACAGACATTTCCAGCAGCCCCCAGGACAAAATTGGACTCTTGTTTCCTCTAACAGGGACATGATCTCATTTTTCTCGACCTTTCCTTTGGTGAATAGGATAAACTATTTTCCACATGGGTCGCGTTCGCCACATACAGTGGGGAAATGCTTGAGGAATGGTGAAATCAGATTTCGTTATTACAGCAATAAATTGCATTCCGGGAAAGGATGACAAATTATTCATGCAGAATTATCTTAGTGACAATTTGTAATCATTTGAACGATTAGGCTGAATTTGAAATTCATTGCAATGATTCCTCAATATTACTCTGAAGTATGTGTTTATAATCTGAGATTTCCCTATGTGCACTTAATTACTTTGTGGCCTGCATTATTCTGATGAAAAATAATGGGTATAAAAGCATGGATTTTGTGATATACCATTCCATTGGTGTCCAGATGGGAATATGCTACAGAGGGTTCTATAATGCCGAACCACTGACCTGGAACAGAACCCATTACGCCAAGTAAATATGGTGCTTTTGCTTCCCACGTCGGCGTAACAAAGCCTGGAAAGGTTTGATTATGCCCAAGTTGTCAACCATTCCTGCAGCAAAGTGGTTTATTTTCCAGGGAAAACATACACTGGTCCCTCCAGAAAGGGTCTATTTTACTTTAAATTCCAGAAAGGATCTATTTTGCTTTAAACTCGAAGTTTTGAGTACCTGATTTTGCCCGGCGTTCCTGTAGTCTACATATTAGCGTGACTTGACTTGAAGAATTCAGTATGTCTCTCTTTATAGTGGAAAGTCAAACATGGTTGATAGAAAGGAATTTTTTGCAGCTTATGAGCAATGTTGGAGTAGATCATTGGGATCTATTCACTTTCAAAAAGTTGTGTACAATACTTTCAAGACATAAGTTGTGATAAGCCTTGTGGGGGTTGAAAAGAATAGCACTGTTTAAAATCATCTTTCGAGATGAATCCATAAATAACATTGGATTAAGCCTTGACTTTAAAAACTGTGGATGAAGTACAATAACATTGGTATGATCCGCAGCCTAGCATGTGTTGTATGAAACAGGTTGCAGTAGCAATGGCAGACTGAGCCAAAAGTACAAGAGAGAGATGGAACGACACATGTATCGAAGCTGACATGATGATTAGTGGGACGTACGCACTGTTTAATTCCCACCAAGATGAAGGCTAAAAACCTGGTATTACACATGTGGGTTGATGAATGACTGCTCCAAGAACTCATAGTGAGGCTAATGGCAACAGAGATGCACTATTGATTTTCTATTGTCCCAATGTCCTTGGCAATTCAATTAGACAATGGAACGTTCGGGATAAATTCGATACTTCAAACACTTTGTTACAATCGAAAATGAACAATTGTGGGTCTAGAACTGAAAATGCCAGGCTTGCCAGAGAACGGTAGCTTCATTTTTATGCTAACTGGAGAGTGCAGTGCCATGATCAAGTCTTTTACACAGAGGTCCTGTTCTGAAACAGTTGTAGAATCTTTGAAACTGTACTTAGCGAAGAGGTTGTGTGAAAACCAATTTTTCTTCCTTGTAAACTAACTACCTTTTGTAGTATTCATTATTCCACTGGGGAAAGTTTACTACATGTATATGATATAATATAATATATGATATATATGATATGAAACCAAATGAGTCAAATTGCAATGGCTGTATTGAGTTACAACTTCATGAAGACATACATTTGTACAGCTTCATGAAGTGCTGAAAAGTGATTGTAACAGTCAGATTAGTAAACTCTATCCATCTTCTTTGATGTGTTACCTAAATGTATTCTGAGACTAAGTCACTCAAACAGATTTGTTTTCCGTGTCTTCATCTTCAGGTTAAATCCAGGTTTTCTTAGAGATCTATTTTTGAAATAGAGAATGAGGTTCATGAATGGTTTTCACAACAGACAGTCAATTATATTTATATGATTTGTGTGATCGTTTGTGAAACAATGTGACGATGTCTTGAATGAAACTGATGAGTTTTATATACACTGTAAATTTGTTACCAATCTATATGTAAATACACACTACATCCTCCCTATTATCATGCTACAGTTGTGTATACTATATTGCAATACCTCCCTCTTTAAAACAATACTCCATGAGAATAGAAGAAAAACCAATGCACAGTATAGTAGCACTTGAAAGTTTCTTGTGTTTCATACATGCAAAGGCTTCCCCTTTTCTTGGCACAACTGTAGCAGATGTACCGTTATGGATAGGGGTGCTTTAGAGCTCTGTCACACCACTTACAGTACAGTATTGGCTCATCCTCTTGATCTGGGGCACAGTCTGAAAATGTCCCCAAGGGTACAGAGGATTTTACAGTTTCTAAAGTTTGAAAGTCTTTGAGTCCTTGGATTGCTTTGGGTTAGTGCAAAATGTGTTGGAAAAGCTGAATTGATGAAAAGGGCATAGGTGCGCGAAAAGGCAAAATGTAATGGTAACATCTGTGTCATTCCCCCATCTGTGTGTTAATTATATGACAATGTATGAAAGGCTTAGTTAATGTGATTGATGTAGTGTAGAAGATTATTTTGGCTCAGTATTAATTGATTCTGGCAGAAATTAAGGTACTTAATTTCATTGATTTATTAACTCTGATCCCAGAGCTCCCTTTAATATGGAAAATGGGTACCTGCATTCCTGACAAATAAACTGATGAAGTATATTTCTGTAATCATGTTAAGGAAGGGAAAGAAAATGATTTAGGGCTGTTTGTTAAGGTTGACCTAGTATGTCATAGATGGAAGATTTACAGAAAACAGAAAAGGTGTCACCACTTCAAGCCACTCTTAAAATCTGCATCCATTTAACTATGTAGCGAAAGGAATTTATAAGTGACAAAATGGTGCAACTTTGATGAACCTACTGTCTCTTTAGTTTGAAGTTCAATGTCTTGTGCCGTTGTGCGCAATCACCTATTGTTTTGCCTTCGTTTATTCTCCAATTCTCTTTAGAAAGTCAAATACATGAACAGGCATTGCTTGGTTAGGTCACACCAATCTTAAGTAGAATTGTTTATTCTCAGACTTTATATAAAAAATCATGCCAAACTAGAAGATTTACATGAAATCAGCAACCCTGGGGAAAGTCTGTATCTCGGTTCATACAACAGTTTCAGTGAGTGAGTGAGTGTAGTCAGATTTAAGTTTTCCTCATAACCATCTGTTTCCATTGTTGAGTGTTGTCTTGCTGAATTTTTGCTTTGAAATAAAATGTCCTTAATTGTGGCCTTACATCTGGAGCAGTCTTAAAATTGAGCATTTCAGAAAATCCCTTGTGGAGTTTAGGAGTCCTTTAAGAAGAAGTATGGCCTGCGATATAGACCACTTCTTCCTCCCATTTCATTTTGGGCTGGAATATTAAATTGCAGTTTAATAATGCCGGAAGCTGTATTGCGTTCCCTGCGGCAGTACTTTCTCTCCATTACCCAGTCCCTCCGTGCTGGGGTCAGTGAAAGATGGCGCTTCTCACGTGCCATGACTGCAGATCTACGGGATTCCTCGCGCCCTGACCAGCTGCGGAACACACTGATCAATACCTAATGTGCATCTTGGGATTAGAAACGTTCCAATTAGTAAAAACTAGTTTCAAAGTGTTAACTTCTGGTCAGGTTTTACCTTTCCACAAATACCTGGAGAATATGACATAAGAAGCAGTTCTTCTTCTCAGAATTATAAGTACAGGTTTATTGTCTTAGATTAATGACCTAAGCCATTTCATAGCCAATATGGGGATATTGTGTAGCACTTAAATGTCCTGATCAAATTGAATTCCTGCTAGAATATGAACACAATTTGTAGGATTATGTCTTTGTCATTGACTGATTTGGTACATAAGGATCAATAGCATAGGTACAACTTGGGATTTAAAATATTTCTATCAGTAAAAACTATTTTGAAAGCAGTATCTTAAGGTGAGATACCATCTAAGAATACTTGGAGAATCTAAAAGGCAGTCCTTCTCCCATTTTACTGCTTGAGTAGTTATTGTTCAGATTAACGAGCTAGGCAGCTTTATGGGAATATTGCGCACTATAATGTAGAGCACTAAAATGTCATGATCAAATTGAATCCCCTCTGGAATATGAACATAATGTGTGTAGGTGGATATGTGTTTGTCATTGAATGATATGTGAATTGCGTGAAATGCATCTTACGGAGTCACTTAAAGTTTGTAAAAACACATCTTTCTCGCAATATTTACGAAATGTATCTTAAACATGTTGCCTGCTCCATAGCAGATGATGGTAATTGTGACATACATGTAGATAAGAATAAAAGTTCTGCCAAAAATTACCCCATAAACATTTATGGTTGCGAGATACACATGTAGTTTCAATATATTCAACCATAAGAAAACTATGATAGATATTGACTGTAAACCTAAACGACTTCTGAAAGTTATCATCTTCTGAAAGCCTCCTTGTGACTTATTAAAAGACCAGTTGTCAAGACTTAAGCAGCCGTAATTTTTATGTAGTCCTTTTACAGCGGCTGGGGTATTGATCGACACAGTTTAAGCCCCCCTGACGCTTCACCAAACCTGTGACTTGAACAGCTTTCCAATACGGAACTAATAGCTGGATATTAAGTAGGATTTACAGGGATGGAAATTATTGCAGAGATGCGCACACTTGAATAATTGTTATGCAGGCGTGCTGCCGACTTGTCATTGTTGGTTTGACAAGGGGAAGTGGCGCTTACAGGGGCAATTTAGAGTGAACTGAGGCAGAGGATTATGTTGTCTTGAAATATATTACACACTACAGAATATAGTCAAAGTCCTGTAATTGACAAATTCTATCTGATTCAAATACCTGTGCAGTACATGTATGTATGTGTCAGACTCTATAGAATGCTTACAATGAAAAGCTTGTTTAAACACTTATCTTTTAACGCTAGTTCACCTTTATCCGTGGGGTAACCTTTATCCGTTGTATATAAAATCGGAGTATTTAGGGATATCAAGTCAACAAACGACTGTTTCAGACTGGAGTGCTATGAAAATATGGCAATTTCAAACCAACGTTTGTCAACTAGATTCCCCTAAATATTTTCTTTTTGAAAACAACGGATAAAGTTTACCATGTGGATAAAGGTGAACTACTGTTAGCCCTTGTCTTGGATTTTGAATATTCAATGTTCAAGAACTGCTACATGTGATCTTTCAGTATTTTCAATAAGTGCTATATGGCAGTAAACTTCTAATAATTCTCTGAACTCTATGGCTAACTTTGTGACAGGACTTGGTTGATATTGATTCTGCTATCCACTGTGTCAGATAGATGATTTTCAAAGCTATACTTCAGCCCTTACCAGCCTGTATTGTGCCCACGGGAGTTGTTCACTGTCTGTGTTTTATATATAAAGCCATTTTGGAGCTGTATTCAACTATAAACCAAGCAAGAAAACTTCCAGAATGGAAAATCAATAAGCAGTGTACGGACCATTGTCCAACTAATCAAAGGGAAAGTCAAGTTACTGTCTTTTTGTCTTTTCCTAATATTATATTGATTTTGATGCATTACGCATTTAGTCTGATCAATGGCGAGGAATCTCCTAGCCTTGAAACTTTTATGACAAACCATTGTGTTCAAAACTTTCTCAATGGCAAGTTTGGGTTTCTCTGTGTAGAATTCTAGTTTGACCTCCAGAACCTGGAAACGTCAAGATATGTCAACTTGAAGATATAATGTTAAAGTTATTATTCATGAAAGATATTTCAAGGTAATGTTTTATGGACTGATTGGTCTCAGAGAAAAATGCAAAGTTCTGTACCTAAGGCCCCCTTTCCACTAGCTATAGGCGGCGATTGCGATGCTCTCTCGCTGCGACCTTAATAGGATATGTGTAACGTTTTGTTCACACTGGGTATATCATACAAAACGTAAAAGTGTGACTG
>NC_049994.1:8912468-8913290 GCF_000003815.2 Branchiostoma floridae | reverse complement strand
CCCCCCCCCCCCCATTGCTGTGCAATGGTCTGTCCCTGAGCAGGCTTTAGCTGGGCATGATGCTGTTCCTCCAACCTGAAAATTGGGTTTGTTTAGGAGAGATGAATAGTGCGCTGAGATAAGTGGTTCCCGTTAGCTCCATGACAGTGACGCACTTAACCTTTTAAGTCTGTCCTCGGGCGATGGACACGCAGCTTCCCATTCCACTGCTGATCTGTTTCTCCTTGATCAGGGTCGCACTGATGGATAGAAAACTAACTAGGCTTTTGATGGAAAGCATATGAGAAATAACAGGAGAGATCCTGAAAATTTAGCTTTTGATTTTGCATGCATAGCGTTACTGAAAATATGGGAAAGTTTCTATACTGTACTTAAGGTCTGTTTCTTCTTGATCAGGGATGCACTGACGGATAAAAAACCAACTAGGTTTTGGATGGAAAGCATATGGGAAATAACAGAAGAATTTAGCTTTTGCCTTTGTATGTAAATGTTATAGCATTACTGAAGGTATGGGAAAGTTTCAGTGATACTTACCAGTGTATTTCTGCTTAAGGTCTGTTTTTGTTTGATCAGGGTTGCACTAACAGTAACAGATAGAGAATCAACCCAAGCAAAACTCAAGCAAAACTAGTATATTAAGAACTTCAATCTTTATTCCTTATCTATCAGAAAAAGAATCTTTGAGTCTGAAGGCAAGCTCTGAGGCAAATTGGGGATCACAGAACCTGTCACAAGAAGTATCTACTATTTATTGCATCGTATCAATGTACTAAGCTGTATTTCCTCTGAGATTGCCTTTGTACCGTGCTTGTTAGGAATACG
>NC_049994.1:8890987-8911266 GCF_000003815.2 Branchiostoma floridae | reverse complement strand
AATTGAAATAGATTGGAGTTTGTTGCTGTCATTCGGAGACAGACTAAAAGCAATCCATCATACAAAAGGTCACTATATGACAGTCAATCATCATAGGAACATAGCAGCCAATTCGTCCCCTAAAGTGTCAGGGGAACGCGGCTGCCAATTCGTCCCCGGAAGTGTCAGAGGGACATAGCAGCCAATTCGTCTCGGACATTGATGGAGAGGTTGGTGTCAACTTGTGAGCAAGGCCGGTGTTCACTCGCTTCCCTGTCAGATGTAATTTTGTATTCTGTCTGTGTTGTATTCCCTCCAGGATTCATGAAGACAGATAAAGGACTGATTCAGAAAAAAAATTTGGAGGATTACAAAGTATTATGACTGAGAAGTTGAAAGAACGTTAAGACAGATTGCTGTATTTGTTATCTTGCCATAAAACATGTCAGCATAACAATTGATTGAAACAAAGGCTATTGTTATGAATTTAGGAAATGTGGCAACAGCCTTGATACTGTCAGAGACAGATGGTTTTTGTGACACTGTGTACGAGACAGATGCTCCCAAAACTACTGAGTCATGTGTATCTGATTATTTTCATTGTGATGTCTCCTCTGTTGGATTCTTGAGGTGTGAAAGCTTCATCAATTAGAGATCCATAATGATGAGATGGCATGAGAAGAGTGAAGACAAGGTGCATGTAATATGTGTTGTGAGCTGAAGTTTACAGTGGCCTGTGATGTGGCAGAGACTGTCATTGTCTTATAAGTTATAGGAATGTTTAACCAAAGCTGAAGTTGTAGGACTGATATCAATTAGGATTTTACCATGGTCAATCTGATCAAAGGGTATCTTATGTGTCTTTTCAAACCATTGCAATAAGCTGAAAACAGAAATCCCACAGACAGAGACAGATGTAAATGTAGAAAGGAAATGTCTGCTGAAGATTGTCAGTTGATAGCCGTTTTTGTCATCAGTACCTCTAGTGAGATTCTGTAAAGAAAACGTTTTTTTTAAGTAGGTAAAGGCATCTAAAGTTTAGGAGTTATATTTGGAGAAAGTAAAAGATGCCATAGGCCTTCAATTTGGTAGTTGACTCTTCTGTAAATTAAATCATTGTTTTCCACATACAATTTGAATATGGGTTTAGATACCTAAATACAAACTAGAATACGTCTGGAATGATCCTATTTTTCAGAAGTCCATGTTTCGCTAGTGTTCATACATTGGCAATGACAAGTTTGCGGTGTTGGCAACAGAAGCACAGTGTCCTTATCTGACTTCTTATATAAGGCGAGTTGAAAAAATATCCTCATTTATCAAGCAGCATCTTTTAGACAAATGGCTCAGGTCTGAAACCCAGGGGGAAATCTGTTTGAACACCCTCCCAGCGGGGTCAGTCATTGATCTGTCCACTTAGCAGTCTGATTAATTCTGGAGATGGTACGACTGAGAAGAGTGCTGAGACAGCCCCCCCCCCCCAGTCTTAATTAAAGTGGTCCCAGAGGATGGAAGAGTCTGAATTGGGGTCAGGAGGTCAAATCCTTGTCTTGGCTATCGGCATGGAGTAGAAGAACTTACATAATAAATTGTCTGGCCAATCCACTGAGAATTATTACGCCAGGAACTTCCGTACTCTATTGGTGGTATAGCAGGTGCCGACAGTCACCTATGGGACTTTATGTAGCTCGAAGATTAAATACCGCTTCTATAGCCAAGCATTTTATAACTACCATTGTTTGTGTACTTACTTATGATATAAAAGGTGAAAGCAAGAAAGGGAAAAGTAGTGCTAGACATTATATTATATGAATGCGCATGATAATGATTATGATGATGAAATGTCTTCTGCAGCTGTTGTACATGTATGCATGTCTTTGAAAGCCACTTGAACTAAATTGAATCTCTCTTTTCTCTCTCCCCCTTTCCCTCACTCTTGGCACTGTCCACCACGATGACTGATGTACACCTGTCGACTGTTGTTGCTGTCCTTTTGTGAACCACTCCTGGAATGTCAAACAATCACCACAGGTAAGAAAAACAATCTTAGCTTACTCTTTTTTTTGCACTAAAAGAGTTAGCATTTTCAGAGAGAAGGCTTTCTTCTACTGAGAGAAACTGGCCAAAGAATATGTTCGTAAACCACATCAACAAAGTCCACTATCAGATGAAATTAGACATTTCCTCTTTCATTTCTTTTTCATTAAGATATTTTTCCTAATGGTTCATCAAAATTCAAACAGTCCTATTTAGAGATGGTATTTTGCAAATTCTAGCCACAGTGAAAGTAGTATAGAACATATTAAATATCATGTAAAAAGAAGTTCCAAGAGCAAACAGTGCAGTGCTTACATATTGGAGCCGGGTAAGTGCATATGAAATATCTAGGTTGGCAGGTCAGATATGAAACTAGCATCTGGAGAAGTATTGGTATTGCATTGATGAATGTCTTGAGTGAACCACATTCTTCAATATAAAGGACAATAAATGAAAATCTCCTCCAGGCTAATGCAAAGTTTATTGCACCTTGGCCTGAGAGTTTTGCTGTTATTGCAGTCAATAGGGTCATTCAGGGTTGTCGTTCTAGTTACGTGACCTGTCTGGCAATATAGAGCTGTTGTCTAAGAATCCAATTTTGAGTAGAAAGAAATTAGAGTTAATAGACCATTTCTTAGGCCACACCATTTTATTAGCCTTGATCTTAGATATTTCAAAAGTAAAATCAAGCAAGAGGTCACCATATGCATGGGAACAAAGGGTTATGAGAAAAATTTGACTATATCCAGTCACTGAAACTGTTTTACTAAGGTACAGACCTTCCCCTCAAGTCTGTTTTTATGTTGATACAATAAACCAGTTCATCACTATTTTTGGAAATCCAAGAACAAAGAGATTAAGATGATGTGGCCTTAGTGAGTTATTTGGTAGTTTTCATGTTAATATGATATACCAGTTCAGCGCTATTTTTGGAAATCCGAGAACAAAGAAATTAAGATGGTGTGGCCTTAGTGAGTTATTTGGCAGTTTTGGGTTGATTTTCGAGCAGGTGTGGTACTAGTGATAGAGAGAAGGGTTAGTGGGACAGGGCACACTGGCCTAAAAACAGACCAACCTGCCATTTGATAAAGAGAGCCAATTTCCTACTGGGTCTGGTAGGCAATCTACTGGCAACCCTTTCCTCATATCGTAGGTTCAGAAGGAGGTTAGGGGAAGTAAGAAGCCATCCGAGTTATTTCTGTGCCTGCACTGTTATCTCTTGATGGCAGTGGTTATGGTACAGGAAAACGAGCGTTGGATGTGCTTGAGGTGATCGTCAGGTTTGGGAAACATTAGACATGTTGTCTGTGGCTGTCAAAATGATGTGTTGTTTGACCTGGGGTTGGCCTTCCCTCTGCCAACCACCACTTTTCATATACATCAGAACAGTTCCTGTGTGGGGTTGGTGATATAAATTCACTTGAGTTATCTTCTTAAGCGTAGCAGGTTCCGCAATTTACAAGGTGCTGTTGTTGTTTTTAATCTGATGATGTAATAGTAACAGTAAATTGTAGCTAATATTCATACATTTAGTTTGAAAACTAGATGTGTATTGACCAAGTTGCATAGGAGTAAGTCTAGAAATACTAAAGCCCTAACTAAGAACTGAAAGCCAATTAAAATGTAACTAGTAGGAGATTGATAACAATGATTAGGAGCGTTATAATAGAATAACTGTAATACAAATTGAGTGTTTTATTAGAGATGTCCTTGGTGCTGAATTAGATAGTGTTATGTAGAGCAGTGGAAATGATGCACTTTTTTCGGATGATTTCACTCGTAATAACCCAATAGCTATAGAAAAGCAATGATATACTTTGACAAGACAGTTAGAGGAGTCTTGCAAGAGTTCATTGGCAGCAGAGGTAGGGTCTGTTTCTTCATCATCCCCCTTACGAAGGTTTCAAACAGAAGATAACTTTTGTTGATTTACTTTATTCTTTTACTTCAGTTTCCAAAACATCTGCACCACCTGTCAGTTTGTAGCTTTATTGTTCTTTTTGTTCTCTTTGTTCAATACACACCAATCTGTTTCCTTACATACTGGTAATCCCTAAACTTTTCCTGTGTGGTTATTTTCATGGTTTCCACGGTGACCTCTCCATCATGAATATGCCTTCTAATGTATTACTACTGGGCCTTAAAATCATTCTAAATCTGTATAATTCAAACACAGCAGAATCCTCTATTCCCCTTCTACCGAATTTCCACCCCTTGCAAACATGAACAAATTTACGGTAAGACACCCACAGGAAGTGTACGCATGTGCCAGGAAAGTTTTCCAGGACAGGTGGTTCTGAGTGCCCAGTGACTTTCATGGTGTCACAGCCCATCTGTGGGTCCAAGGACTATTGATCACCCAGGGCCAATGGAGTCATGCTTTATGGAGATATGGCTTAATTACAGGCTTTTGTATATGGCCTGGAGTTGACAGCGCACTGCGGGGAGCAGAGCCGTTCATTTTGCGGCGTGAAAGGCCGTCATTGATTAAATTGCATTAGGAGGTTGTCAGCAGACTGCCCTTGTAGGGCATATGATGGGTACTGCCTTGGAGGCGGCATTTGTTTGGGGAGAAGGCTTGATAGGACAGGGCCTTGCTCATAAATGAAAACATTGTTCAGCCTGTAGCTGCATTGAGTAAATTACATCTTTATGTTATTCATAGTAGAATGAGAATCTTGTTCTACAAAGTGTGTAATGATATTTGATTATTAAGGCAAAATGAGATATCCTTTGCTTCAGGGTTCTACCCAGTTCATACTTCTGCCCCTTGATGGAATTTTGCTTTTGGGGACAGACTTTAATTTTGTTCAATCCATCCAAATTGGCCTATAAAGATATGAATTAAACCAAGCTCGCGAAGCTCAGTCATACAGTTGATGCATACAGGAACACTTTTCCTATGTGATTCCCATGCATGGCTGAGGGAAACAGAAGGGAAAGCCAATGGAATCATAGCTAATTTCCGTGATAATTGATTTTTCACACTTAATCAGCTGCAGAGACTGTAAGGATAAGAGCCTGTTGACCATCAGCTTTGCCCATCTCCTCCTAGGGTGATTGATTACCAAGAATCACAAGAGACACACATAAGATTCACTGTCTCTAATTGGCGAAAAGGGAAGTTGTCCGTTGTATGTCCTCTTAAACAAACATTAGAAGCTCTCTGACTGGGTAAAAAAGGCAGGATACACACAGGAAATAGCTCTCTTTTTGCCTGGTGTGTTTCTCCTGCATTTCTCCTCTGCTTCATCTGTATGACTGAGCTTTGGAAGGGGGTCTACCAGCAATATTTGCCCCTCAAAATAAAGGAAATAGCATTTCAGAGGGTCTAGCTTTAAAATTTTCCTGGGGAGCATACCCCTGGACCTACCTAGGGGTGTGGTGCATTCGTCAGGATTTCCAATCAAAATCCATGGGACGGAAATTTTTTTAGGCTGGCTTGAACACTGCTTTGCTATAAAGAAGATAACATAGTTGTCAACAGGATTAAAGGACATTTCAGAAACCATGCACAAAAGGCATATTTTTCTCACCTATATGAACCCTTGAGATGATCACGTCTTCGACATACCTCAAAACATAAGTTTTTGTTCCATGCTTCAAGGCCTTTCAGTTTGCACTCACTGCTATGAAGTGTGACTTATTTCAGGGTTTCAGTTAGTTGATGTCTTACATGTAAAAAGTATATTACTTCTTACCATGCATGATGATGATACATTTGACATCCAGAACCCTTTCATCAGTATAATTGGTTCTAGAGGATGTGAGCAGTGTACTCTTTACAGATACAGCCTTTCAGTCCGTGTAGTTTCATAAAACACGACTGAGAAAGAACATCTTTTTAAAGAAGTTTTACAATCTGAGATATTGCTACAAAACTCCTGTTACACAGTATTAACCTCTGTCCACAATAAAAGCTGAGATGATATCAGTGTAACCGTCCAGCCACCCCTATAGCAGGGAAGGTCATGTATCGAGGAGCAGGTGGTACTATAATAGAGGAATTGATAACCGGAGAAGCTGGTTTACTGGATGACAAATATGGGGTGGCACGGAGGCACGCGCCTGTAATGGAGGCATTGTTATTGGCCAGAAAGCCTCCAACAGCCTGTCTGGGGGGAAAGGAATGTGCGTGAGCGCGCTAATCGATTACACAACGGGACGGGTTGATGAAATTTGACCCCGCGGGCCACGATCCCCTGCCTCTGGATGCATCCTGTAATAGAGTAATCATTTAAGTGGGGAAGCCACTGTTACTGCATATATTGGTAACACTTAGTCAAGCCGATAGGCAGAAACTGTTTGGGAGCAATGACCTGAGTAGCTGACTCTGTATGTAACAGTGAACAAAGTGGATTGTATGTATGGAAAAAAATTCATACTTTGCACAACTTGAGAAAAAATTCAGTTTTAGGAGTAGTGATCATATTAGTATGCTGCTTAGGCCATATTACCTCATTTCATTGATTTTCAAAATGACTTTTTTTTTTTGCAGAATAATGTGTGAACATTAAAACATGCAAACAGAGAGGTAGGAGATATTATCAAAACTGACCTAAAACTTTATGTGAGATCGCGTAATCGGCAGCGCTTTGGGCTCAGGACCAAGAGGTCTTGAGTTCAAAACCTGCGAGGTCACCGATTTTGTGCCCTTGGGAAAGCCACTTTACACAATTTTCTTTACTTAACTCCTCACTTGTAGTGAGCAATTGACTGGTCTCAATCATGATGTTTCTGACCAAGGGAGAAGAGATGTTGTTCCAGTTACAATGTAACCCGTAACCTTGGAGTTGGAGTGGCCTTTGTGTCACACCTTGAAATGACCTTCAGGTCTTGTTACGTGGTGACCATTAAGTAAAAAAGAAGACTCTGCTACGAAATCCTTGCAATATTTTTTAGTCATCTGCAAGCCAATGGTTTAACTTGATGTGGTATAAGTGTCATTACCCGAGTCAAACTGTTCCAAAATTTTGCAATTGTATGATACAATGAATTATAGTATGTAGCAAGTTAGTTTCTTGAATCTCTAACAGAAAGTTAAGATTGGTGAGTGACCCAATGGAACAATTGATTTACTTCTTTCATTATTTCCCATTCCAATAACACAATTGACCCTTACAACAAGCTTCGCTTAAGTGCCAAATGGTCCGCCAGTAGTTCACAGTAATCATGAAATTGGGATTGAAGCAACTTGCTTAAGTCTCTTATGGTCAATTGATTTGGAAACCAAGTATTGACCCAAGTCAGTCTTTATTAAGTGAAACAGTTTTACAGCTTCACAAGAAGTTTGAATGGCTTTACAACCTACTTCTATATAATCTACATTTTATTCACATCAATTTTTTTCACATAAGCTTGAGGGTGTAAAGAAATGATGAATGAATCCTTCATTAATGAAAATATGAAGTATGTATATATAATGTAATAAGGGTTTACTCTTGACCATAGTTTTTATTTGTAGGTGACAAATTTGTTTTCCTACATTGTTTTTTTTAATATGAGTTTGTATGCTCATACAAAAACAAATGTACAGAGGCTCTACTACAAGTCTGCTACCATGCTGTTCTAAGGTATGTCTAAATAAAAAGTTAACTTTCACAGTCCAAAGATAGTTAGATGCACAGTAAGATGTGAAAGCATCGCCCTGGGAGAGATAGATGTCCATCAGACTTAGTGACAGGATAGTCAGGTTTGACCTGCGGAACTGGCGATCTGACCTTATTGATCCAATCAGCCAAATGTGGTCATCATGCAGCCCCAAACATCGATACTGATTACCTGTCAACTTGATGAGAACTCCAAAGCTGTGTGGGGAGGGGGGCAACTACTGTACCAAACTCGTGACTTGTTCTACCTACTGATGAGAACACTGGAGCTGTGTGGGGAGGGGGGCAACTACCAAACTCTTAACTTGTTTTACCAGCTTAAAATTGTACTTACATTGTAGAACACTGGAGCTGTATGGGGAGGGGGGCAACTACCAAACTCTTGACTTGTTCTACCAGCTTCAAGCTGATGGAAATGTCAACCTACATTTACTTAAAATTTTACTGGAGCTGTATGGGGATGGGGGCAACTACCAAACTCATGACTTGTTCTACCACCTTAAAGCTAATGGCAATGTCAACCTACCCAGAACACTGGAGCTGTATAGGGAGGGGGAATTGCTACTTTATAACCAAACTCTTGTTTTACCAGGTTGAAAGTAAAGGCAGCACTGACTTGATTTGATTTATGGATGACATCCACACATGCATCACTTTTCGTCCATCTCCTCCTAAGATGTTAGCGACCATACTGTTAATCGTACCAGAATATAATATAGGGAACAAGTTTCAAAAGGGAAGGGTTGTGTTTGTTAAACCAACAAAATACCCATATCATCAACATTCTTGCTACATGTGTTATATCAATAGCTGACAGATACACAAAGAGAATAATGACCCTTGAATTATTAAACATTACAGATGACAGGAGATTCTAAACAATTGTCTGATCCAAGCAGACACATGAGCAATGCATGTCCATTTACTCAAAGATTTGATTTAATGACCTGTCATAATAACTTATTGATATGGATAACCATATAGTGTTTGTAAAAGTGCACAAACCTATCAATAAATAATTCATACATCATAATCTTTTAGCAATGTTGTCAACAAAGGTTCTTAATTTTTGCTTAAGATTTATTTATTAATTTACACTGAATTTGTTCCTTTTGTGACTGAAAATGGTATGAAATCTTAATGAGTTCATTTACATGTATCTTGGAATGATTCTTCGTAAGTACGAGCTCAAGTTTAACTAAATATAAGATAGTGCAATGTTACAGATAAGAAGACTGGTTTCAATCAGAACTGTGGTAAACAGGCCATGGCACCACTCAGAAGAAAAGAGTGCCCCCCTAGGCATTGTTATCCAAGTGGCAAAAGCAATCTCACCATCCATCTATCAGGCACTTGGCTGTAATTGAAAGGACGGCCCAGGGTAAGCCCATTCAGGCACCCTGACTGATTGACAGGTCACTTTGAAGAGGAGATGATTTCCCAGGGTCCAGTGTGGCAGGGAGGGAGATTCTTTGTGTCTCTGTTTCTTCTCATCTTTGTCAAGTAAAATCCTCTTTTACTTCAGACTCTTAAAAATTTAAAACAAAATGGGGAACTTGATGTAAAGTTAAACCTATAATGAGTAATTTATGGCTTATCTTATTACTATGTTACTTATTCCTACAGTATGTCCTTTACTGTGAGAATTGCAAACTCACCAACAAGTCAAAGTCAAAATTAAGAACCATTTCTGTCAGCTTTTGCTCAAGAACGCCACCTAGCTGATGGATTTAGTACTGCTTCATGCTGCTTATGCGAAGACTCTTCGACAAACTTATTTAATTCCATGGCTGATAAAGCTTCACTTAACTACTTACAGGTACAATGTACTTCATTACAAAATGTAGTGCCTTGGCTATAAGCAGAAAATGTTTGTCACTAGGTCTAAATGTTTAAGCCAATCGAAGGCTTAGTACAGCCTAATCTCAATATTTGAAATTAGATTGTGAAAATGCTTTTCAATGTCATGTGACTGCACGCAAATGTCTTTCTGTGCTATTGCTTCATTGGTCCACTTTCAGTGCCCTAATATTATACTGTAATTTTCTAATGTTCGTGGTGATTTTATTTTTACGGTTTTAGTTCTATAAAGACTGAACTGCAGAGCTGTTTTGTTTATGAACTGCAAAACCCTACTTTCCCTTTAACAGCAAAGTGTCCACAAAAATAAACAAACTTGTCGTTTTTAAATGGCTTTAATTTTTTTGTCAAAGCTATCTATTGAAAGCATCCATGAGCGTTGACTGAAATATGTTGGTTTGTTCCACTGTCATCATTAACTCATCCACCCAGAAATAGCCTGGGACTTTCTCAGCTGGGAGCAGGTAGTAAAAAGGTAATGAAGTTGAGAGACTCACACCTCCCCTGGTTCTGTACATTACCTGATCTCTGGTCCGACAGGGTGACAGATGATGGGGGGATAGTCCCTACTGAGAGTCTGCATGACAGAGACTGATGCTGGTACATGTACGAATGTACTGGAAATTCCACCTGGATATGAAGGTTAATGCAGGTACACTTTGAGTTGTGCAGGTATTTTTGATGCTTATCTGCGCTGACTCAATATGAAACTCTGGTATGCTAGGATCAAATACCAGCAGAATGCCTTGCATACTTAGAAGTAACATCCTTTAAAACAGGAGATGACAATTTTCAAAAGGGTACTACTAGACGCATCTTTAAAACATTATCAGTACAAGTCTTTTTTGCTGGACTGACAGGAAAACAAAACAAGCTGTGTGGGTAACTTTCACATGTATTAGTTTGTTTTCTCCTCCTGCTCTGAAAAGCCACATGATACGGCAAAGCCAAACAAATGTTGAAATATGAATACAGAGTCACTCCAAATGTCATTCATAGTAAGAAGAAGTTTATTTGCAAGTTCGTGCCCGAGGGCTAATTGCAAGTAGTAGTAGCTTCATATACAGTAATATTCTAACATGACTTGATATAGAACACTCAACTAACCCATATCTCCTCCCCTCCCCCTGATGAGATCACCATGTCTCTACCTCATTGATCCCTGCCCACTCTCATCAGCCAGGCTGCCTCTGACATGTTTTAATTTAAACCACGACACCCAAGTGCACCGTGCTTGGCTACCCCGGGTGAAATAGCTTCATAAAACGGCAGTAGTGCTGTCGGAATCACCGGCGGGAGACCACAGGACCACGGTAGGCTGGGTGGACAATTTCCTGTGCATCCCTGTGGTAATTCATCATCAGCAACCAACCGGAAATGAACACAAAAACACGGCTAGAAAAGATTCGGCTAGGTGAGAAAATTAAAAGCCAAAATTAGTCCATCCGCAACACCGGTGTGTATCAATCTTCCAAGGGAATTTGACAACAGTTTCCTTTCTCTGATCACACAGCTTGTGTGTGTAGTTACGGTAGTAGTAGCTTCAACCCCCTGTAAATGATAATGGTTCGGTCTTCACATTTGATATGCAGAGTGAGGTTTTTGGTTATTGCCTCACATTGATCTCCAATATCCCACCGGTCATTACGGTTACAACGTGGGCCCGCCAAGGCTGAGGGGATCTCATGGTTATCAAGCTAAAACGTGTCTTCCTACAACTCAGGTACATTCAAACTCTTCTTCCCTTCTGTTGTGTACTGATGAAGTTAGGCTCCATTGTTGTAGACATTGTTTCAGACCAAGAGAAATTGCTCTCCTGAGCAGTATGAAATATGACACGTTTTAGACTGAAAGTTATGTATCTATTACTAATGTTGAATGGAAAACAAAACAATGTTTGGAACCCTGGTGAAATCCATTCAGAGCTAAAACAGACACTTCAACTGTGGGTAGGAAAATTGTACATAACTACAACATTATTGTGCCAATCTGATTGCATTGCTTATTGCTAATGTTGCTAATCAACCTTAAGTTTAAATGCCCGTAACATGACACAGTATGTAACAGTATCGGCAGTACATATATATTGTATGTCCCACTTTATTTTTTTAGCAAAATGGATTTTTCTGTGTCAAAGTACAATGTATATATTTATAGTTTGAAGAATCAAACTTAGTTCAATGCCATGTAACAACTCCAACTGAAATTCCTATATTGTTAGTTCTTTTTCTCTGGCTTGAACAAGCTGTTTTCATAGCATGCCAACTGACAGTACATAATGAAATCAGTTACCAACAGACGTTAAACCGGAGAGTGTGTTATATGCATGGATGATTATTCCTAAATTAAAGAGCCCACAAAATGAATGTGTAGACATGCTATACTTGTTATATAAGCTTGTTCTTTAGCTTGGTCTTAATATACTAACTAAAGTTGCTTTTGGTCTTATTCATTAATATGTACCATTAGAATATGCATACTCAGGATAACTTCCGTGTTGATAACTATATTTGCTTTATGATAAATCATAGGTATTATGTACAGAGATATGTATACTGTAATTTCTGGGACCCCCCGGGGGTATATGAACAGATGCTGCTTTGTACATCTGTGTTTGACAATTTATGTGAAGTCATGATCATCAGAGGGGAAATGATCCATTCTCTCAGCTCAAATGTCATCTTCTGATTTGATGTGTGCGATAATAATTATTGTATTCTCACAGGTCAATGGATGGATCATCATTATGTTATTAATGCCTGGTAGAGATTGTGTTGCACATTGTGGTGTCTTGCTGTAAGTCCTTGTATAACAAAGTGAAAGCTTATTGAGTTTTGTAGACAATCCATCCATTTTGTAGACTTACATAAATGTAGTCTTGTACAAAAATGTAATATCATAACAACAATTTCCTTTGTTAATTCCTATAGATAATCATATAGTCATAATCAAATTTCCTCTAGGCCTTCTTTCTAGTGTCAAAGTTAAAATCCTTCCCATGCCTGATGGCGTATAGGGCAGCGCCCATCTCCATTTCAGTAGCCCTGGGCCACACAACTTTGTGCAATCACTACAGCAGGGGCTAGTCCACTGGTACTGGTGTGTGTCCAACTTCCGTACTCTTTCCCAAATGCTGAGTTCTAAGCAGAGAAAGCAGCATGTACCATTTTTAAAGACTTTGGCATGACTCGGCCGAGGATCAAACTACCTACCAAATGCAGGGGGAATACTCTACCCACTCGGCAATTGCACCGTTCCTTTCTAGTATGATTTTCCACTAAATGTGACTTGCTATATTTTCACCATAAGATGACTGAGAAGCAAGAAAATAAATTAGTATGCCCTAAACTAAGATAAAACAGTCTTAGGAAGATCATTGATGAATATAGTATGTCTACACCATGTATTAAGAGTGATGCACAGCCGGGTAGGTAATATGACTAAATTAATGTAATCACAATATTTTTGCTTGGCTATTTACATAATTATTGAGACTGCTATAAATCATGTGTCTGTTAGAAGCCGCTGATTAGATTATGAGGGGTTCAGTGATACTTGTTTTTGGTGTTAGCAGCCAGGATTGTCAATCTTTATGTACTTGTAATTGCCGATGCCATTAGGCTAGCAATTGGGTTCAAGTGCAAAGAACAAGAAGCAGAAACAACTGAGAGTTTCAGCAATTTCAACCTTAAACCCTAGCATTACGTTTTCCTCCGCACAGCAAAGATACAACGGTCTCAAGTGACTGGATTTGACCTACTTCCTGTATGATTGACAACTTGGAGAAACTTGTTAACTGAGTTGTTGACTGTAATGATTTCCTATCATCAACTTTACGACCCCTGCCCTCAGAATAGATTGCTCCATTTCACTTTCAACCATTTTTAGCATTCCTTTTGCACAGGAGAAAGAAAGGCACAAAAACCTTCAACAGTTAAACCTTGCTATTACACAGATTAGAGATAGAATTCGAAGAACATGAACTTGAATCGTATAAGGTGTCAAAGTGAAAACTTAAACTTTTTAAAGTTTTTGAAAGTATTTTAGCATACAAGAAAGAAGAATTCTTTAAAGAAGATGCTATAGTTATATTATGGGACAAGTAGCATGCGTTTATATGTGTACACTCTTTAGACCCAAGACATATACTGCATTCTCTGTATGCAATTGGAAATTTTCCTACCCACATTGAGTATGACACTCCCCTGTAGTTTTTTCCATCCTCAGGTCAGTGTAGACTTCCGCACTAAAAGTAGTCGCCCTGACAGTGATTTAATCATTACACTTTGACAGATGAGTTGATGTTTCGGAATTGGGTTAAGTGTTGGGCTGGACCAACAGTAGATTGCTCGTGGGGCAATCAAGCCAGTCACTCAGTACTGCCTTGGTTGACACTATTAACCTACATCTGGGGCTGCAGAGATGACTTGTCTAATATGAGGTCTTCTGGCAGTCTTTTCAGTGTACTAGATTGTTCCTGGCAAGTGTAATGACTTGTAGGATGATGATTTTTTTTTTAGTTTTGCTGTTACAAAGATTATCATAAGGCCATACCAATTTACTTCAAGGCCACAGCACTTTCTTTCCTTGACTTCTCGAACACCTTAAAGTGGGAATCAAGGTTACCAGAAATATTAAAAGCAGAGTGTACTTATAGGAAACTTGTGGAACGAATGTGACTATTCACCATAAAAGTGAGTGCACCAAGGCATAAACCTTGTCCTCAGGCTTTGTTTTCATCGTGTTTTTCCAGCATTTCCTTTCAAATCTGAGAACTCACAAAACAAAATGACAGGATTGTCATGTAAGTGTGGGTTAAGCAGTTTTTAAGAAGTTTGAACGTGCATTGCGAACATTTTGTTTTAGAAATGTATTTAAACATGAGAAAATGATAATTTTAGAGCATTTCTAGGCCAGTCTCATGTAGTTCTGTTTTAATTCTATATTATGTGAAGTGTTTGTTCAGCATGGGGATATCTACATAATATGCAAGGTGTAATCTGGGTATCACTTTGTGCATATAGTGTATTACGTGTAAGCCTGTTTTTGACAAATACATTTAACTCTGAAAATTCAGTTCCGTCCTTCAAAAGTACGGTCTCATCTGGTCTGACCTATCTAAGCACGCCCACAGGACTTCCTCCATTTCTCCTGGTTCACTTCTCCCCATCAGACCTGAGAGGTAATGATGTCAGTTAATCAGCATCCTCTTTGTTTCCTGGGCTTAATCACCCCTTCTGCTTCATCACTTCATAAAGATAAAGAATGGAGAGATATGGGGCTAAGCTTGGTTAATTTAGCTCATGTAATAAAGGAAAGATGATAAACGACCTTGTTCGTTAATGAATTTCTTTCCAGCAGAGTCCCCGAGGGAGTGGCGTACACGGAGGGACCTTTTTATAAATGGCACCTGGGTGGGAGGGGGGCATGTTTGTGATTACGATAACACGGGAGATGACAGTTTACCCTGATGTCTTCACCTTGAGTACCGCTGGGAGAAGAATGCTTTTCTCAAACGTTGTGAGAAATGTTATCAGCAGGATTTTCATTCTGACAAAATTGCACTTGAGGTCATTTGGTTGTGTGTTGATGAATGTGGTGCCGCCGCGTCTAGATCATTCCGGGTACTTGGGGTTTATCTCGATAAAACAAGTTGCGACTTTTCCCGTCACGTAGTCGCAATAACGAAGTCAGAAGTAATCTTTTTATAACCTCGTGTTAAGTTCTACATACATCAACTTTGTATTGCAAAGTTCGGTGATATGTTCTTATGGTGATACTCTGCTGTACCGGTAGTTCCAAAGGAAACTGCCGTTAGAGAAGAAATTGATAGAGACAGAGAGGCAGGACTTCAGGAAACAAAGTATTTTTTTTACCCCTTATTCCTTGTAAAGCCTGTAGAACCATTTGACCCTGTTTGTTAAAATCCATCATTTACATGTATATGCTTTACAAGCATGACACATTTTCATTAGCTTTTAGCACAAGGCTTCGCTAAGGCTTGTTTATCTTTGGACAAGCGCACTAGGTCACCACTACTCTTCTCAATAAGTGTGTTTGGTTCTTTTATAAGCAGAGTTAACACCCTAAGGCTCCCTCATACCTCCCCTACCAGTAGGATGATGCAACTCTTCTCCAGTTGTGTCTGGACAGACTAGAGTACAAACTCAGGCTGACAGCCCCTGGAATTTGAACCAGATATACAAATGTATATGGGAAACCACTGCATCATGTGGACACGACTGTTAGAATTCTATATATTATTAAGGAATATAAAGTACAATTTGAAATAACAGTTGCAGCAGCTGTTAGGTGCAAAATAAGTGGATGTTTCACAAGAATTATAGATTTTGATTTGGATAATTTCTGGACAATTATCCTTCACCATGTAAGCTTATAACCACTGAGCTTTTTGTTTTGCACAAAGGTATCAGAGTTGTTGAACAGAAAATTCCTGGCTGTTGCATTTTCTCCTCTCTTTGTCCCTCTGCACCTGGATTTTGAAACGATAGAGAAACAGTGCTCCAGTCACAAGTACCTCTTGTTGTTTCTCTGTGAAGGGGTTGGCTGGACGTTATGCTGTTCAGAAGAAACTTTAAAAGAGAGCTCTCGTCTCAAGTATTTGTACGGATGGGTTTAATGTCCCATTAATTGTAAGCAGGTGCAATAGCTGGATTACTACACAAAGTAGTTCCTGTTTAGGGAGGGTGTTGTGGGGTTTACCAGTAGCACAAAAGCGATGTAAATAGAAAGCAGATAAATTTGTGGTCAGCGCAACTTAAGAACTTCTGGATGGATGTGACGATATTTGGTATGGGGGCCAGTCTCAGGAAGGTCAAGGTCGATTTGGGCCCCCTGGCAGCTTTCCTTGGTACTGCAGCAGAACTTCTGATTTCTTTTCATCTTGAAGGGTTTTGGTCTTGTTTCAGTACTGAGTTCAATTTTCTGCCCAAACTGCATGACAATCATATACATGTTTTCAGGTTTAAGAAAGGTTCCAAAACCACACATATGCTCCCCTACATATTCTTATGACATGCAAATTTATGTATTGTTTACTATGGTAATAGAAAAAGGTCAGACATGATGTGATAGAAGCAATAAAAGTATGATTGTCATCGCTAAATAATTTTCGTCAAGGTTTTGCATGTTTTAACGATGAACTTGCAAGATGATGAATTGTACAATGTGACGCTAGAGATGACGTTGTATGTCATTACAGTCTAGTTTCACTGTCTATCTTGGGTGACTTTGTGGACTGGGAGTGTTATTGCTTTATTACAGAAGCCCACATTAGGGTTATGTGATTACCCTCATCAAATGCATGACTACCCCACACTGTCTGGCTCAGTAATGATTGTATTTGACATTTTGCATTACCCGCAGTGCCTGTAAAAATCCTACCAAAAAGTACCATCATGTTAAAATGTACTACTGCTCTGGCTTTATTACTGACAGTGCTTGTAAAATTGTTGTTTCCATTTTATGATAAATTGGGTAATAATGAAGGTGTGTGTCAGTGGCCTTAATTACATTACATTATTATGCATACCATCATTCAATATTCTTTAACAATACATGTATTGAGAGCTAGTGATACTTTGTCTATTTGTTTGATGTGAAGTTTCACAGTTTCACGACAATGCCCTACACAGAGAACCCCGTATGGGGGCAGCCTAAGTATATCCAGTTTCTCCTGAAACTCCTTTAGACCCTCCTGCTTGAAAGAATTTACAGTAACTTTTGTGGAGGATAGTAAATTAAGTCTTTAAACTCAGTATCACATGTGCCAAATATTCTCAGGTAAGAGATGGGTCAATATTTGTTCAAGAAGTGTCAGTTTTGGGTTTTATCTGGATCAGAGCTGTAGAATAGTTTCATTTTCTAGAACAGAAAATCTTCACATGGCTGTGAAGCTTGGGAGGAAAGAAATATCAAAGTTTATATGGCTGTGTAGTACTGTATGTGATGAACATTATAATATGTCATTTTGTGCCTTGAACAAAACATTGCCTGAACAATATGTCGTGAATTATGTTAGTTATACATGTGTAGTAGGATATTTCTTATAATGTACATCATCTAGATAATGGGCTGTCACCTCTGATATATGCTATTATTATGCCAAGTTGTCAGTGGAGACAATAAAAAGCATCAAACAAATACTGAAAGACAGCATGAACACTCGGGTACAAATGACATTTTCGTATTATGGCTATGTTTGCTCCAGTAATTTAGAAGCCACCATCTGGCCAATAGTATAACAAAAGGTTATGTTTGAGATAGATTTTTACAGGTTCTAGAAACATCGTAACACTTATCTATTACATACAACAGTGTGGCTTGCTATGATCACGAGAGTGGCCTGCCTTAGCTGTCGTTTGTGTTTGATTCTCTGCTTTGTGGTTCTGGTAACTGCTTTTAACTGAACAGTGTCCTCTTCAAACAATGTGCTAGGCTGTAATTGAATGTTGTAAGGGCTGTGTATGATAACATTGGGGAACCAATCACAAATAGTGCTGTTTTTTTAAATATAAAAAATACAAATGTATGTACCAAGCCCACATAGTGGTCAGTAAAGATATGTTGGGGACAAAACAGTACCAAATCTTTGCTTCAACTTTACTCGAAACTAAATGCTAGTGTCAATGGGAAATATTGTCTGAGGGACCACCAAAATGGTCACATTTGTCAGGCGGTCCATATGTGCATGTTTAAGTAGAGTTGAATCATTAGTTAGTAAAAATCCTACTGAAAACAAATATTTCTGTAAACAAAAGCTGCCTTGACCCTTTTATGTGAGATGTCATTCTATGAGAGTGCTTGACTTCGGACGTTACTCCAGTATCCAGGACAATGTCCACTTCAAAATCGCAGTACGGTGCGAGCGGTCACATTGCAATGTCCTTGGACCCAGGGAGTAATGCAAAGGACGCTGGAAAGCCAGTTCCAATTTGTGGCATTTAATGATGTTAATTTACTTTTCCTTGATTAAATTTTCCATCAATGTTCCGTCTACCGTATCCAAATACAATGTAATGGGTTTAATTAACAGGACTATTGAGGGCTGTGGGGTGAGTTCTGTGTTGGGCAAGGTCAATATCATACTTGTTTTGCATCACATTTTACTATCTCTGTGAAGAAGAAGAAATACACAGTGTGTATTTCAATGAGAGTGTCTTGTAAAAAGTTCCAGAAATGCTATAATGCTATGAGATGTATAATTCATGATAATAGCTATTTCCAGCATAATTACAGAAATTCAGTTGTAAGGTGATCTCTGAAAAGTTTGTTTTTTATAAGTTTAACTGTCTTTCTGAGATAGAATATTAATGTACACCAAAAAAGTTATTCCGTAATTGATATTCATTCATTTATCACTATCTTCATGGCTAAAATTGTACAAAGTAGGTGCTGGCAAATTAAACTGTTGAAAGCTCAAGGCAGTTACTTTTCTGGACAAAGAGAATGATACCATAAATGCTTATATTTATTTGTCTTGAGGTTAGCAGTTGAAATGTGCAGCTATTTTACTTAGCTGTTGAAAGCTTAAGAAAGCTCAAGGCAGTTACTTTTCTGGACAAAGAGAATGATACCATAAATGCTTATATTTATTTGTCTTGAGGTTAGCAGTTGAAATGTGCAGCTATTTTCCTTAGGTATTAGACCATGTACCAAGACCAACACCCATTGTTGAGACTAGGGTGCGAGTCCTAATATTTGCCTGTTTGTGCAGTAGTGACAGTTAACAAGGAACACACTCGCTCGGCCCGTTCTCCATATTTGTGGAACTCTTCAGCAAAGTGTTTGATTGTTAGCTCGGCGTTGCTACTTCTTGTGTGCTTAGTGTTGTACGGTGTGATTGGAGGATTCTTTAAGTGGTGCTCTGGTTTTGGAATCCGGTAGGGGATCGTGTTACCCCCCATTTATCCTTGCCGTCAACCGTACAAAAGAGGTCCAGACTGTTTGCGCTCCTTTGTTGGATAATTTTACTCCAGATTTTGTCAGAAAAGAGAGCGTCTAGAGTTAGCCCTCTGAGCAGAACTGGGATTTCTTTCTCTTCCATTAGAGAGATGGATTTTGCAGGGAATCTGACAGCAGTTGCTTCAGGTATAGTTCTATTCCTTTCAAGTCATTCATACCTTGGAAAAGGAAGACAAATGTAATACTTGACATTTCACTCACCCTTGTTGCTAAGTAATGTGCCTTGGAGGCCAGCTTTGTATGGTAGAGTTTACCCCAGATTTCTAAAATGTTAGATAGATGCTAGCTAGTTGTAACAGTTGTACAATCATCAATGTATCTTTGGATGATCCTATTAAGAGTTATTGCATAATTGAATCCGTTATACCTTGTATCTACATTTGTATAACATAATTTCTTTAAGGGGGAAGAAATTTTGTTATTTCTTTAATCTTATTTCGATAATAGGAATGTTGTGCTACTAGTCTGGCACTTAAAGAAAGGTTTTCATCAAAAGTTTAGTAGTGAATTTTGTCTTTAGAAGATATATATATAGATAGCCGAAGTTTTCTACTGGTTTACCGTACTTTGTGCTATTCTTAATTTTGTGTTCCGTGGTTTCAAAAAAAGGCATGTCAACTTAATGCCAGGGTTGTGAGAACATTTCCCCCTGTACAACAATGATATAAAATGTAGGTCTTTTGAAATGAAGACTTTAAGTAAAAGAAGGACACTTCTTTACTTTTCCTGGTGACCAGCTGACCACAGAAGAATAATTATAGAAAATTAACATGTCAGAAAATTTGTTTGAAGTCTTGAGAATCTACCTCA
>NC_049994.1:8878633-8890402 GCF_000003815.2 Branchiostoma floridae | reverse complement strand
ACTACAGACTGTGGGCAGACTCTACACACACATGGCAGTGCCCTGCTCTTGCTTGAGAATGTGGTAACGTATGTTGACATAACCATTCGAGTACAGTAGCCTTAAAAGGGAATGCGCAACTTGTTTGATATGGAAGCTGCTCTAGGCATACAAAGTCGTTGAGTTTTGTCGATTCAGTAGCAACTTTGCCTTTTGGTCATCTTGTTACTGTATTCCTTGGTCATCCTGTACATACTAGTATGGAAAGACATATGTTTTGCAAGAGATTTACATGTAAAGATGGCATGAAGCTTCCAACATGTGGTATTGGCTTGTCCTTGCTGTGTTTGGGACAGATAGAGTGAGGACAATGTTTGTTTATTATTGTCATGTGACTAAGGCTCAGTTGCTATGGTCACCATTGCTTCAACAGTTGCAGTAGTATCCAACTGTTTCAGTTTGTACTTGTCCAAAGGGGCCAACTGTCAACAGAGAAAACTTGAAACAATTTGTTACATCTTTTGGCAGTTGACAGACCTTGCAAAGTTCCCTCTGTTCTCCAAGCATTTAAGGTTAGACTTCAGCTGGGTTTGGACATTTTTTAGACATTTTTATCAGACTGTCTATTTGTCAGGTTGGCTGGCAAACAAAAAGAAAACCTAACGAAATAGACAGATCAATAAAAACACCTAAAATACGTCCAAAACAAACCTCTGTTTGGAAAGTACAAGGAAACCACAAAATTCAAAGCTTCATTTGTTTGTGACATCAATAATTCTGCATATACTTCGACAATGTAGGTTGATCCTGATTGACAGGTTAATAATTACATTAACCACTAATGTTGAGAAGCTTTTCTCCTAGACTAAGCTGATCAGCAAGACTTGAAGTGAGGGAATTAGGATAAGGTAGATTATGCAAATTGTGTTATCCTTTCTGGTACCAGAAGAGACTCTTCTAGTTGAAACAAGAAGCCGGTATTGTCTGTGCTTGTCAATTCTATAAGTGGATAATGTAATGATTATGTTGTCAATGAGGATTGAACTACAGACAGTATCAAAATTTGACATTTTCATGGTGGTTGTATGTAAACTCACGTTGACTACTTCGCTGCGAATTTGAAACCATAGGTGTTTCTATGACTCAACTTTTGCGCTGTTATTACAATCATAAAACCTCTGGAAATGCCCCAGTTTAGAATTGAGTGACTGCAAAATTACAGCTTTGCATTTTGGTGTGCCTTTGTAAGTTCTGTCAGCTGCCAATGAATTATGGCAAGCTTCAGGTCCATCAGCATAAAACTGGTAGTCTATTGTGAATGTACACACCAATTTCATTTGGTTCTCTATTCAGAAGGAAATGAAAGTCTTAGCCTGTTCCTAAATTGCTAATATTCAGGACTGAGGATAGTCAGAACCCAGGCTTTGTCTCATGTCTCTGTTTTAATCCTGCTCTCTTGCAGAATAGTCACTTAAAAATGTATACTGGGGTGGCCATACAATATACTCTCTTGGCTTGTATTATTTGATTAACCCTATTTCTCCTGATGACTGTGACGAGTGAACTAGGCCATGGAGGGTTAAACGTTAACCCTTTGTCCCCACACAAAGAAAAAGGAATGTTCCCATTAATTTTCAACCAAATTGCTTTGATGAAGATTGAAGTGATCTGGTCCAAAGTTGCACACACTCGTTCTTTGTGTTGTAGCAGGCAGGCCTGACCTCCAGAGTAACAGAACATCTGGTGTTGGTGTGATTTTGTGTCTGTATCGCAGCAGGACCGTGCATTGTTGTTATGTACGTCTGTGATTGATGACAACAGCCTCTCCAAGTCCGCAGGTGCAGCCACTGCCACGGCAGGAGAGCGCTTGTCGCTCCGCCCAACCGTGAACTTCCCGTCTCTGGTCCGGCCAACCAGAAAATTCTCCTTCGTTTAATGAATGCATTTTGTAGTCCCAAGTGACAAATTACCATAAATATTCATGTGTGATACAAATGGACTTTGCTTTAGCCATTTATTCTGTAAGTTAAGATGTATTTTTAGAAATATGTGGTCTGAGAATTTGATAGCAAACCTGACTGAAACTATTGAAACTATTGACTGTATCATCCAAGCTCTTTGGTTGTTCCATGAAATTTCAAGCCTAGAATTTTAGGCTTGAAGTCTACCAGCAGCCATGGTGCTTATAAACAAATGCAGCTGGCCACCAAATATCTCACAGCATGAACTTAAAAGATTATAACTGTTTTACTCAAGCATTTTATTTACAAGAGGTTTTATTCTCTTCTCTCTCCTTGACTCCAGAATAACTCCATAGTCTAATCTAGTCTGGGAGTTATAATGGACTGTTCTGCTGTACAATGTATTATGTCATGTGTTCACAACAAGTTTGCTGCAAGCTTTGTAACTCGTAGTTTCAAGTAGAGTTGAGTCTCTAGGGAGATAGTTGGCATCCATGGTTACAAGCATCGTTAGGTTCCATTTTGTTACGTCTCACCAAGGAAATTGGTCGTGACTCTGAATATGATAGCCCACACCGCTCTCGCAGGAAGCCTTTTATCTCAGCGCACGCCCTTCACCCCACGGCGTACGTTATCGATATCATACCATCAACTATTCACGGGAGCGAAAACTTGGCGAGGACAGGGAAACCATTTAAGCCATTACGGCCAAATAGGAAACATTAGTTGAGCTGTCAGCGTAACTGAGTATAGTCAGGGCCATTTATCCACCACGTGTCTGACAACTCTTTACCTCCATAAGTGCCTATGGAAGATATTTCAGGAAACATTGATAGTGTCCAGATTAAGTCAACAACACCAACAGTGAGGAAATAAAGTATTGGTTTTAGTGTAGTATTAGCCTGTATTTTGCAGGAAGATTGGAGATGGAAACTGAGAGAAGTTCTAACATTAGTCTTCATGTCTAATAATGAGCAGGTATACAAACTGCAATGTATATATGGACCTGTTGAACTATTGTTAGTTTCTTTTATTTAGCCAAGGTGTCCCATCTCAGTGTCGAAGCACTGCTTTTCAGTGGGGTGGCATCACTGTCTTTTGTATGATTGTTACTAGGGCTGGGTACCGGTACAGAAAATTCAGGTCCAGGTCCGGTTCAGGTCCAGAGGATCAGGTCCAGGTCCGGACCTGAACCTGGACCTGATTCAGTATGACTCATACCAATGGTCCATTTCACTACAAAGAGATCTGTTTCGTTGAGTATTACACTCACATTGGCGTTTTAAAATGCTACAGCGCTAACTACACCTGTACGGTTGACTGTAAAAATTGGTAGAAATGACTATAAACTCTAATCTGCTTCGCTCTTGTTATTTTCTTCCACCTGCAAGCGCCAAAACGTGTGAATGCCTGATCAAATAATCTGTTGATTTTCTAATCGGTCCAACATCCGGTCCACCTAATTTTTTCAGGTCCGGTTTTTCTGGACCGGTCCAGTAAGAAAAACTGGTTTTGTACCGGTACACCGTACCGATACCCAGCCCTGATTGTTACCAATCACAGTTTCAACTACATACAGAGATATGATAATTGTAGTTTGTACAATGTACATTTAACAATGGTGCCAGCCTGTCTGGCCCACAGTACCAAGATAGTGGCTTTTTCTTACACTGTGGTACGTTGTAACAAGATGTCCCATGGTGCCAAAGGCTGCACTGACTCCATGTGATACGGGCGTACATGTAATTAAGAATAGTTGATGTACTTTCTGGTGAAGTCTTTGTCTTTATCACTTGCTCAATAATGAAAGAAAATACTGGGTACTTTATATTAACTAATATGTAAATGTAACATGTAATACAGTGACCAATTGTTTTTACTGCACTGTTGATCGTCTGCTATCTTCAGTTTGAAATAAGTCATACAGACAAGGCTTGGAATAATACTGTATTGAAATATTGGCCAGAGCCCATATCTAGTTGCTACCTACATGTACAAATGTGCACGTGCCATTGATAAAATTCTATATTTCTATTGAAATTTATGTGGAATGATGCTGAAATTTTGGAGTTATGATTGCTATAATATACACTGTCACTCCTATTCGAGCTATTCCTGTCTGTTGTTCCACAGGTAGCACAAACGGTGATGTAAAGGAGAACCAGAACACTCCCCACGAGAACGTGCAGCCAGACATCACCATGCTCGACTCAGACAACCCCATCTCCCTCAAACGACCTCTGGAAGAGGACATCTTCTCCCCGCCCAAGCGGCCCAAGAAGAAGCGGAAAAAGTCCCTCGGCCCCGCTCTACCCAAAAACGCCCTGATGCAGCTGAACGAGCTGCGGCCGGGGCTGCAGTTCAAGTTTGTTTCGCAGAGCGGCCCCGTGCACGCTCCGGAGTTCATCATGTCAGTAGAAGTGAACGGCCAGACGTTTGAAGGCAGGGGCGGGACGAAGAAGAAGGCTAAGCTCCATGCGGCAGAGCAGGCGCTGAGGTCCTTTGTACAGTTCCCAAACGCGTCCGAGGCCTACCAGGCCATGGGTCGCAAACCCGCCCCCACCAACACTGACTTCACGTCAGACCACGCAGACTCAGACACTCTCTTCAATGCGTTTGAACAGAAACCTAACGAACCACAGGCGTACTCCCCCGACCGCCCTACAGACGAAGCCACTCCGCTAAACGGCGCCGACCTACCCCCTTCTGCTGCTATGCACAGTCCGTACGGCAGCGCGTACACGCCGCCCGGCGGGAAGAATCCGGTCATGATCCTAAACGAGCTCAGACCGGGCCTGAAGTACGAGTTTGTGTCGGAAACTGGGGAAAGCCACGCCAAGAACTTTGTCATGGCGGTGACGATAGATGGGCAGACGTTCGAGGGCTCCGGGAGGAACAAGAAACTGGCCAAGGCACGAGCCGCACAAGCAGCGCTACAGAAGATCTTCAACTACCAGTTCACCCCCTCCCCGGGCAAACAACCCATCATGAGCTCCGAGGGCGTCCCAATCCACCAGACACAGGTACCGTGGTATTTTTCTTAGGGAACTGTTCAGAAGATAGACTAGTACTATCACTATCACAGCTCTTGTGTGTGAGTGTATGTGTCTGTGTGTGTGTGCGTGTGTGTGTGTGAGTGTGTGTGTGTGTGTGTGTATGTGTGTCTGTGAGTGGTGTGTGTCTGTGTGTTTGCATGTGTGGTTGTGCATATATGTGTGTGTGTGCATCTACATGTACATGTATGTGTCTGTGCATGCGTGATGCCAATATACACAGTGCAGTGTTTCCATTCATTCTTGTTACTGCAATTCTCAATGGGACTGGAAGGGTCACAAAGCAGTATGGGTAAAGGGGTTAATTATAAGTCTGTCATCTCTGATTACTTTCATCTTTACTGATGAGGCAGCCTTGCTTAAAGTGTAGCATAACATGTAAAAAGCGGAAGAGAGTGATATTGATATTGAGCTGCCTATACAATTGTGTGGTGACAGAGAAGACCGATGCTTTGTACAGTTTATGCAGGTGTACTCAGTGAATCTCCCCTGGCTCTTTTCAACAAGCACAATGTACAGTGTTTTTTTTCTTCTGTAAACCCTATAGTAGCTTATACTTACAGTAGACCACATGTACTTGTTTCTTTCGTGATATTCTTGCTCCTTTCTTGTTCTTGATAGGTAACCTTGTGTAGTATGACAGTCATCCTATCTCCCTGTCCACTCCCAGGCCCTAAGCAGACCAGATATGCTTGTTTCCGTAATGTTGTTTGTAGGTAACCTCGCCACTAGTGTAGTTTAACAATGTTAATCTTATCTCCCTGTCCACCCCAGGCTCTAGCAGACCATATATCCCGGCTGATCCTGGACAAGTTCAGCGAGCTGACCAATGGCTTCACCTCCCCCCACGCTCGCCGTAAGGTGCTCGCAGGGATGGTCATGACTAAAGGTGAGGACTGTGAGTGCGCACCTTTTCATTGTCTTCTAGAGAAAGTGGAATACTGGTGTATAATATAATACTGTCACTGTGTTTCTATAAGTTCTGTTCCGTTTTGCTATGTAGAATAGAGCAACCAAAACGAACGGCTCGGGACTAGAATCGTGTAGCATTGCTCACTCTTATGTATTTTGTACCATGTATGTGTAAAATGTGTGCATAGACCTCTGGGGACTTTTGATGTAAACTGTATTGTCTGAAAAGCGGCCTGCAGGCCAATTTGAGCTTCTCATGAATAAACATAACAAAGGTTCAAAATTTGCAATCCACTCCATTATTTGTAAGAGTTTAAGTTTGGAAAACGTTGATTGCATTCACTCCGCATCTGTCTTTTTTTCTTACTTTTCTCTCAATCATGTCTGAAAAAAGATGTAGAGCCAGCTGTAAATTTAATACACTGAAATGGCTGTTTAGCTATCTATCTTGTACTGATTACGGAGTCTGGCAGCAGAAAAAAACTTTATTTACTATTACAGTTCTGTAAACATTAGGTAAAATATCATTAGGCTATTGAGATAAATCTTGAAATGTTAATGGTGGTTTGATGATAGATGTAACTGTAACTATAAGAGATAAGTACAACAGTGTTTGAACGAGGTAATCATTTAGTGTTATCTCCCCACACAGGCACAGATGTGGAGACAGCCGATGCCAGGGTCATCTCCCTCGCTACTGGCACCAAATGTATCAACGGAGAGTACATGAGCGACCAGGGCATGGCGCTGAACGACTGTCACGCGGAGATCGTGTCCCGGCGGTCGCTCCTACGTTACCTGTACTCCCAGCTGGACCTGCTCCTAGATCCTGATGAGGAGAAGAGGGAGGAGAGCGTGTTCGAGCCTAAGGAGGACGGGAAGGGGTACCGGCTAAAGGACAACATCCAGTTCCATCTCTACATCAGCACGTCGCCCTGCGGAGACGCCAGGATATTCAGTCCCCACGAGACCGCCACCGACGCCGAGGCGGCCGACCGCCACCCCAACCGCAAGGCGCGCGGGCAGCTCAGGACGAAGATCGAGTCCGGGGAGGGCACGATCCCGGTCAAGTCGTCCAGCTCCATCCAGACGTGGGACGGCGTGCTGCAGGGGGAGCGCCTCCTCACCATGTCCTGCAGCGACAAGATCGCCCGCTGGAACGTGCTGGGCATCCAGGGGGCGCTGCTGAGCTACTTTGTGGAACCGATCTACCTCAGCAGCATCATCCTGGGCAGCCTGTACCACGGCGACCACCTCTCCCGCGCTGTGTACCAGCGGCTGGGCGAGCTGGAGCAGCTGCCACCTCAGTACCACCTCAACCGCCCCCTGCTGAGCGGCATCAGTAATGCAGAGAGCCGGCAGCCGGGGAAGGCGCCCAACTTCAGCGTCAACTGGACGGTGTCGGACGCGGAGCTGGAAGTGGTGAACGCCATGACGGGGAAGGATGACCACGGCAGGGCGTCGCGCTGCAGCAAATACTACTTCTTCCAGTGCTGGAACAAGCTCTTCGGGAAGCTGTCTTCGACAACGGGCAGGCACGATAGCGACACACCACGCCAGTACTCCGAAGCGAAGCTCCTGAATGGCGACTACCAGGCCGCCAAGCAGGAAATGGTGAAGGCGTTCCAACGCGCTGGGCTTGGACTGTGGGTCAACAAACCCATCGAACAGGATCAGTTTGAACTACACGAGGTGTAGGCAATGTTGGAAACCTGCAGCTTGAAAGGGGAAGGGTAAAAAACATTTCAAACAAAACTACACACAAAAAAATCACCAACTTGTGGAATACTTTCATGGAACTTTTCTGAACACTTTGTTGAGTTAGTTGCCCTGTAATAATGTTGCCAATACATGATAGTAATTGTAGGAGGAGACTCACAGACATCTAGCTGATTGTCAAAAGCATCAACTCTTCTTCCATGTTTCATACAGTATCATTTGTAAGAATGTGCGTTGTACAATTATTTCATCTGATAAAAGTTCACCTATTAAGACTGAAATCTTTCCAAGGCAGTAGTTCTAGTTGTTTGAGAGAAAGGGTAAAAATGTAGGCTTGGTTTTATTATTTTTGTGGTTAGTAGTTTTGTTGTTTGGTATTCTAGTTTACCATCAACGCTAATATTCTCAGTATTTGATGTTTTTGTGTTGCTTTTAAGTTTATCTTTGTTCAATTCCACTTGCTGGACCAATCAAGAAGTGGGTAAGAATTTAGTTAAGAATTTTGTTTTTATGGTCCAAGTAATTTCCTTACCACATTGTTTGCACATAGGTCTGTCTTTTTTTATCCAAGTATATAAAATTTACCATTATTCTTGTTGTTGTTGTTGTGGACCAATGTGCAAAAGGTAATGATTCTTGTTATGAAATCATATGATAAGTGGGGAAATCAACCCATCCAAGTAATTTAAGATATAACGTACTAATCGATACTGGTTGCTGTGTACAGTGCAGTGACTGTGCTTAATACTTGATAACATATTTTTTGTGGTGCAAGAGTTTAGCTTGTCTGATATTTCAATCCATGCAGAAGTGCGAACTGTTTGCTGGATGCGGTTAAAGCGCCATCTAGCAGAATTCTTTAGAACTGTAACTCACAATTTTCAAGTGCCCCAAATCTTGACCTAAGCTTCATTTCATCCACATTTCAACCATTAAGTGCATCACATTGTACACACTGAGGCAAGAATGAAACAAAAATCATTTTATTTTATTTCATATGTATACTTTAATTTGTGATAGCGTGCTGTCAGCAGGAATAGAAAGACTTAAAGTATAGATGTGTGACCTTCTCCACTGTAGATGTGAAAGGTTACAAGACATGTAATAATTAACAATGGTGACCAGTACTGTCACAGTTGAAGGGGCTTCTGTTTTGAAGTGTTGCTTTCAAATTAAGGTTGTATTTTTTTTTCAAGGCATTAGAAGAAGAAGCAATGTCGAGGTCTAAAGAATGTAACATTGGTTTCCAGATTGAAAACTCTTTTCATGAATGTTTTTTTAATGTAATGTATTATTGGACACTGATGATTTTGATTTAACAGTTAAAGAATGTGGTATGAAGCAGTTTGGTGGTCTTTTTCTTCTGTTACAGTTACCCCTGCTATTGTGCAAGTACTGATCATTTTTTACGTAAAATTTGCTGCACATTTTTGTCTTTCTATGGTCCTCCTAACAAATTTTAGAACAATGTAAGGGATGATGTAAGAGGGAAGCAGGGCCAACAGTGTACAATGTTGTTATGGACTGCTTTCAATCTGGTTGGAGCTCTGTGATTGGTGGATAGAAGCGGGTCATGTGCTACACAGGCCAATCAGGTGTTCCTACATAGATTTAGCATAAGGTTCTATTTGTCACGATTCATGGACCCATGCAAAGTTGTAAATTCAAATGAAATAATTTTGACAAATTTGTTGTGTTGATAAGTTCCTGGTTTGGCTTGAAGTCCTGAAAAAAAGTCTGCTCTGTTAAGTTTGCTGTTGAGTTGTGAAAACGTTTGCAGAGTCCATGATTTTTGACTGTTTGAGCCCCAGTAATTTGGTGCCAGATTCCTGTTGTAGTCAGGAATCCTCTGTAATTATAATCTGTGTAAGTACATAGTGGGAAAAATACTGCAGTTTGCTAGAAACTTCATGTCTCCTTGTGTTTTTCTGAGTCCAGTGTGGTATGCATTCATCTACTATACTACTGTAGATCTCCTCTTTTTACTGTCTTTACTTATTACAAGTTTTTCTAAATGTAGAGTTTTGCATCTGCACTCGTGACATTTCTATGGTATACTATACTATACATTACTGTTTTTGATGGAAAAATTTAATGGAACATAGAAAATGATTTTTCAGTGAAATTTGATGGTTACTGTAGTGCTGCAAAGAATCCAATGTTGGCAACTGCTTGTTCTTCAAAATGTGCATTTACCATACTCTGAAATTAGAAACTAGAAAGAAAAATGTCCTCACCTGGCAAACTTTCAGATTTGTTGCAGTGCACCTTGTCAAAAGTACATGAATTATTGTTTTTCAGGCTGACTTTTATGAGGATGTTAAAAATGCAAAAGGTCCGGTACCACAGTGTATTACATTTATCCCTGTACCAGGGTAGGACATACCCTTTTTTTGACAAGACATGCAATTGTTGAATTCTACCACAGAAAATGTCACTCTATCTTTCTTGTTATCACCTTATATCAGACTATATCATTTCACATAAAAGAAATACATCTGAAATGCAACTTTACAACTTAAAGTAAAAGACTTAAAAGACTTGCTGCGTCTTTGAAAGTGATACATCTCACTGTAACCATCCCATTCCTTGAATATTGATATCTATGGACCTGGGAAAGAACTACAGTGAGCTACCTTTTTTGCTAATTGACTCCACATGTAAATACAGCTTTTGGAGTATTTAGCACTTTCCAGGCAACAGGTACTTTTCTGGTAGATGGCATTCGAACCTTTGACATGCAAGTTCTGAAGTGCACAAGCTACTTTTCATGTGCAGAAATGAAATCATAGTTCTTCATTCCTACATTTCATCTGCTTTGTTGAAACTAGCATCTACACCTTGGCATGTAAATCTGCTGTGTAACCTGTGACTTATGACCTGTACTTGACCTATAACCTGTAGTTTGTATATTTTTAGCAGAGTACAGACTATTTGTACTAAACAGTAACAACAAGAACGTTTCCTGTACAAACTGAAGATGATCTAATGGTGCCCTAACTTTCACTCATGTGCGACAGTGCCCTACGATAAGTACTAACAATTTAAAAATGGAAAGTAGTTATATGATGTTAAGGATATACATTTATCAGTCTTGTTGAAGACTGAATATGTATTGCTGCATAGGAAACTCTGTGATTCCTGTATAGTTCAGCTGATTTCCTCCTTGTTGTCACGAAAACTGGCTATGATCTTTACAGGCAATAAATGTATCATAATGCTTACTTGTGTGTTCTTTTGCCCTGACTGTTTGGATCTTCCCTTATCCTGGCCAATCTTCCCAGTTTGCCATTAGTAATTAATGTAACCAGTCATGATTCAGATCATTATATGTGTGCTGCTGCAGTACCAAGGATAGCCACCAGGTTGACCAAACTTGACCCTTGTCTTCCGAATTCTTTATCCAGTACCAAATATCATTGCATTTTTTTAACACAGACACACACATGTTACATGCTAAAAACAATAGCTTCATTGAGGTAATAAGCTAATTAAACCCCAAACCTTAAGCCTCAGAAAGCTACACTTAGTACAGTTCTGCCTGGCAAGCTGTAGTAACATTAGCAAGGGCCCAGCCTCTGGGCTGAGATGACTATGAATCCAGCGAATCTAGGAATTTATGTAGGAACAGGGAAGAAGATAAGCAAGGAAGGAGCAGAAAAACTCCAAAAAGCCTTGGTCAAGTACATGACAAATACGAGAAGATTTGGACAATTATAAGAAGAGAATGAGAACCACAAATGAGAGCAGACAAGAAAAGTGAAAGGAGAAAGGAAATTTGAACTGCAACCGCCTACAGTGTGCAAAAGCCGACCAATTGGAAACAGCAGCGAGTGTGAAACACGAAGTCTGTGTTTGGAAGCACAAAGAGAGATGGAAGAGAAGGAAAGCACATGTGACCATATACCG
Source organism: Branchiostoma floridae (assembly GCF_000003815.2). Classification (NCBI taxonomy): domain Eukaryota; kingdom Metazoa; phylum Chordata; class Leptocardii; order Amphioxiformes; family Branchiostomatidae; genus Branchiostoma; species Branchiostoma floridae. The sequence goes on along the minus strand of NC_049994.1, from coordinate 8,878,869 downwards.
ACGTGGTTAGAGACAACAACAACAACAACATGTACAGGTATCAAGATATTTATATGTCGTTTTCTGTAACTAAAAGGTACTTTTGTGCAGTTGCTACTGTTCTATGCACAAGTACAACCAACAATACAGCTACCAAACAACAATACAACAAACCAAGCCCAACCAACAATACAACCTCCCCAACCAACCAATATCAACCAACCAACAAATGAATACAGCCAACAACCCCAACGATC
>NC_049994.1:8847929-8866376 GCF_000003815.2 Branchiostoma floridae | reverse complement strand
AAGTTCCGGCCTGACAAGCTTGGTATGGTTGGAAAGGTTGCTTAGCAAGGAATCGGAAGATGCAAACCGCAAAATTCTCCGATACTTCCTTCTCGAGATATTCTTGAGCATATGGGCTCTGTTTAGGCGCAACCGCTAGCTCCTTTTTTGAAGCACCGCCTGTCACGGTAACGGGTAGTGGGATGACTTAATGACGCGATTGTAGCTTAAACTTCAAGTTCCGGCCTGACAACCTTGGTATGGTTGAAAAGGTTGCTTAGCAAGGTAGCAAGGTATCGGAAGATGCAAACCGCAAAATTCTCCGATACTTCCTTCTCGAGATATTCTTGAGCATACGGACTATGTTTAGGCGCAACCGCTAGCTCCTTTTTTGAAGCACCGCCTGTCACGGTAACGGGTAGGGGGATGACTTAATGACGCGATTGTAGCTTAAACTTCAAGTTCCGGCCTGACAAGCTTGGTATGGTTGCAAAGGTTGCTTAGCAAGGAATCGGAAGATGCAAACCGCAAAATTCTCCGATACTTCCTTCTCGAGATATTCTTGAGCATATGGGCTCTGTTTAGGCGCAACCGCTAGCTCCTTTTTAAAGCACGGCCTGTCACGGTAACGGGTAGGGGGATGACTTAATGACGCTTTTGTAGCTTAAACTTCAAGTTCCGGCCTGACAAGCTTGGTATGGTTGGAAAGGTTGCTTAGCAAGGAATCGGAAGATGCAAACCGCAAAATTCTCCGATACTTCCTTCTCGAGATATTCTTGAGCATACGGACTATGTTTAGGCGCAACCGCTAGCTCCTTTTTAAAGCACCGCCTGTCACGGCAACGGGTAGGGGGCTGACTTAATGACGCGATTGTAGCTTAAACTTCAAGTTCCGGCCTGACAAGCTTGGTATGGTTGAAAAGGTTGCTTAGCAAGGAATCGGAAGATGCAAATTGCAAAATTCTCCGATACTTCCTTCTCGAGATATTCTTGAGCATACGGACTATGTTTAGGCGCAACCGCTAGCTCCTTTTTTGAAGCACCGCCTGTCACGGTAACGGGTAGGGGGATGACTTAATGACGCGATTGTAGCTTAAACGTCAAGTTCCGGTCTGACAAGCTTGGTATGGTTGAAAAGGTTGCTTAGCAAGGAATCGGAAGATGCAAACCGCAAAATTCTCCGATACTTCCTTCTCGAGATATTCTTGAGCATACGGACTATGTTTAGGCGCAACCGCTAGCTCCTTTTTTGAAGCACCGCCTGTCACGGTAACGGGTAGGGGGGTGACTTAATGACGCGATTGTAGCTTAAACTTGAAGTTCCGGCCTGACAACCTTGGTATGGTTGGAAAGGTTGCTTAGCAAGGAATCGGAAGATGCAAACCGCAAAATTCTCCGATACTTCCTTCTCGAGATATTCTTGAGCATACGGACTATGTTTAGGCGCAACCGCTAGCTCCTTTTTTGAAGCACCGCCTGTCACGGTAACGGGTAGGGGGATGACTTAATGACGCGATTGTAGCTTAAACTTCAAGTTCCGGCCTGACAACCTTGGTATGGTTAGAAAGGTTGCTTAGCAAGGAATCGGAAGATGCAAACCGCAAAATTCTCCGATACTTCCTTCTCGAGATATTCTTGAGCATATGGGCTCTGTTTAGGCGCAACCGCTAGCTCCTTTTTTTAAGCACCGCCTGTCATGGCAACGGGTAGGGGGGGTGACTTAATGACGCGATTGTAGCTTAAACTTCAAGTTCCGGCCTGACAACCTTGGTATGGTTGGAAAGGTTGCTTAGCAAGTAATCGGAAGATGCAAACCGCAAAATTCTCCGATACTTCCTTCTCGAGATATTCTTGAGCATACGGACTATGTTTAGGCGCAACCGCTAGCTCCTTTTTTGAAGCACCGCCTGTCACGGTAACGGGTAGGGTGATGACTTAATGACGCGATTGTAGCTTAAACTTCAAGTTCCGGCCTGACAAGCTTGGTATGGTTGGAAAGGTTGCTTAGCAAGGAATCGGAAGATGCAAACCGCAAAATTCTCCGATACTTCCTTCTCGAGATATTCTTGAGCATACGGACTATGTTTAGGCGCAACCGCTAGCTCCTTTTTAAAGCACGGCCTGTCACGGTAACGGGTAGGGGGATGACTTAATGACGCTATTGTAGCTTAAACTTCAAGTTCCGGCCTGACAAGCTTGGTATGGTTGGAAAGGTTGCTTAGCAAGGTAGCAAGGTATCGGAAGATGCAAACCGCAAAATTCTCCGATACTTCCTTCTCGAGATATTCTTGAGCATACGGACTATGTTTAGGCGCAACCGCTAGCTCCTTTTTTGAAGCACCGCCTGTCACGGTAACGGGTAGGGGGGTGACTTAATGACGCGATTGTAGCTTAAACTTCAAGTTCCGGCCTGACAACCTTGGTATGGTTGGAAAGGTTGCTTAGCAAGGAATCGGAAGATGCAAACCGCAAAATTCTCCGATACTTCCTTCTCGAGATATTCTTGAGCATATGGGCTCTGTTTAGGCGCAACCGCTAGCTCCTTTCTAAAGCACCGCCTGTCACGGTAACGGGTAGGGGGATGACTTAATGACGCGATTGTAGCTTAAACTTCAAGTTCCGGCCTGACAACCTTGGTATGGTTGGAAAGGTTGCTTAGCAAGGAATCGGAAGATGCAAACCGCAAAATTCTCCGATACTTCCTTCTCGAGATATTCTTGAGCATACGGACTATGTTTAGGCGCAACCGCTAGCTCCTTTTTTGAAGCACCGCCTGTCACGGTAACGGGTAGGGGGATGACTTAATGACGCGATTGTAGCTTAAACTTCAAGTTCCGGCCTGACAACCTTGGTATGGTTGGAAAGGTTGCTTAGCAAGTAATCGGAAGATGCAAACCGCAAAATTCTCCGATACTTCCTTCTCGAGATATTCTTGAGCATACGGACTATGTTTAGGCGCAACCGCTAGCTCCTTTTTTGAAGCACCGCCTGTCACGGTAACGGGTAGGGGGATGACTTAATGACGCGATTGTAGCTTAAACTTCAAGTTCCGGCCTGACAACCTTGGTATGGTTGGAAAGGTTGCTTAGCAAGTAATCGGAAGATGCAAACCGCAAAATTCTCCGATACTTCCTTCTCGAGATATTCTTGAGCATACGGACTATGTTTAGGCGCAACCGCTAGCTCCTTTTTTGAAGCACCGCCTGTCACGGTAACGGGTAGGGTGATGACTTAATGACGCGATTGTAGCTTAAACTTCAAGTTCCGGCCTGACAAGCTTGGTATGGTTGGAAAGGTTGCTTAGCAAGGAATCGGAAGATGCAAACCGCAAAATTCTCCGATACTTCCTTCTCGAGATATTCTTGAGCATACGGACTATGTTTAGGCGCAACCGCTAGCTCCTTTTTAAAGCACGGCCTGTCACGGTAACGGGTAGGGGGATGACTTAATGACGCTATTGTAGCTTAAACTTCAAGTTCCGGCCTGACAAGCTTGGTATGGTTGGAAAGGTTGCTTAGCAAGGTAGCAAGGTATCGGAAGATGCAAACCGCAAAATTCTCCGATACTTCCTTCTCGAGATATTCTTGAGCATACGGACTATGTTTAGGCGCAACCGCTAGCTCCTTTTTTGAAGCACCGCCTGTCACGGCAACGGGTAGGGGGGTGACTTAATGACGCGATTGTAGCTTAAACTTCAAGTTCCGGCCTGACAACCTTGGTATGGTTGGAAAGGTTGCTTAGCAAGGAATCGGAAGATGCAAACCGCAAAATTCTCCGATACTTCCTTCTCGAGATATTTTTGAGCATATGGGCTCTGTTTAGGCGCAACCGCTAGCTCCTTTTTAAAGCACCGCCTGTCACGGTAACGGGTAGGGGGATGACTTAATGACGCGATTGTAGCTTAAACTTCAAGTTCCGGCCTGACAAGCTTGGTATGGTTGGAAAGGTTGCTTAGCAAGGAATCGGAAGATGCAAACCGCAAAATTCTCCGATACTTCCTTCTCGAGATATTCTTGAGCATACGGACTATGTTTAGGCGCAACCGCTAGCTCCTTTTTTGAAGCACCGCCTGTCACGGTAACGGGTAGGGGGGTGACTTAATGACGCGATTGTAGCTTAAACTTCAAGTTCCGGCCTGACAAGCTTGGTATGGTTGGAAAGGTTGCTTAGCAAGGAATCGGAAGATGCAAACCGCAAAATTCTCCGATACTTCCTTCTCGAGATATTCTTGAGCATATGGGCTCTGTTTAGGCGCAACCGCTAGCTCCTTTTTTGAAGCACCGCCTGTCACGGTAACGGGTAGGGGGATGACTTAATGACGCGATTGTAGCTTAAACTTCAAGTTCCGGCCTGACAAGCTTGGTATGGTTGGAAAGGTTGCTTAGCAAGGAATCGGAAGATGCAAACCGCAAAATTCTCCAATACTTCCTTCTCGAGATATTCTTGAGCATATGGGCTCTGTTTAGGCGCAACCGCTAGCTCCTTTTTAAAGCACCGCCTGTCACGGTAACGGGTAGGGGGGTGACTCAATGACGCGATTGTAGCTTAAACTTCAAGTTTCGGCCTGACAAGCTTGGTATGGTTGGAAAGGTCGCTTAGCAAGGAATCGGAAGATGCAAACCGCAAAATTCTCCGATACTTCATTCTCGAGATATTCTTGAGCATATGGGCTCTGTTTAGGCGCAACCGCTAGCTCCTTTTTAAAGCACCGCCTGTCACGGCAACGGGTAGGGGGATGACTCAATGACGCGATTGTAGCATAAACTTCAAGTTCCGGCCTGACAAGCTTGGTATGGTTGGAAAGGTTGCTTAGCAAGGAATCGGAAGATGCAAACCGCAAAATTCTCCGATACTTCCTTCTCGAGATATTCTTGAGCATACGGACTATGTTTAGGCGCAACCGCTAGCTCCTTTTTTGAAGCACCGCCTGTCACGGCAACGGGTAGGGGGGTGACTTAATGACGCGATTGTAGCTTAAACTTCAAGTTCCGGCCTGACAAGCTTGGTATGGTTGGAAAGGTTGCTTAGCAAGGTAGCAAGGTATCGGAAGATGCAAACCGCAAAATTCTCCGATACTTCCTTCTCGAGATATTCTTGAGCATACGGACTATGTTTAGGCGCAACCGCTAGCTCCTTTTTTGAAGCACCGCCTGTCACGGCAACGGGTAGGGGGGTGACTTAATGACGCGATTGTAGCTTAAACTTCAAGTTCCGGCCTGACAAGCTTGGTATGGTTGGAAAGGTTCAGCCAAGCAACCATACACACAATCAAGCAGCCAACCAACCAACACAGTTCAATGCATATGTCCATGGCTTCAACAGTGATGGCTGACACAATTTTACCTTGGATATTCAAGAGAGACATCTAGCGGCCAATGAACTAAATACTTATATCAACTATACAGTTATGTGGGTAGGTCTTGATAAGACCTTGAATGATTAGATTGTGGACCCCAAGCAGCGGAACCCCCGGTTTGATATCTCGATTCAGATAATATAACATTACCCCCTTTTCCTCCAGGGCAAAAATTAAAGTTTGTTTGCACACATATAAACATGTCAATAGTCGCGCACATAAACGCATTCTTAATTCAGAGAAGAAATGACGTAACGTTACATTTACTAGACACATTTATGAGAGCATTGGTTGTAAAACTTTACTCTAGGTCTTTAAAACCTTATGTAAGTTGCAAACTGGCGGAAAGCACAGCAAGGAAAAACATGCATCGAAATCTGACCATTGAAGATAACGTACTTGCTACATGGGTAGGACGCAGAATAGGGGCCCGTGTTTGTGTTATGGAGGTGCCTCGAGCACGTTACAACAGCTTCATTACATAGGTAGCTACTGGCTATAACGTTATAATGATACAACTAGGTCAATCATAGCTTTCTGTTGTTTTCTGGTAACGCTATCGCCATATACTAGCTGGTATTGTTTTAACCATCTAAAACCCTAAGCGAGTAAGTCTTCCAAGGTACAGGCGTATTAGGTCTCCGAATTCTTGTCATCATGTTCAACCAATGTCCTAAATTATTTGATTTTAAGTAATTACATCCAACCAAAGACATAATGACTAGTAATGTGGAAATTCCGAGCGAGCTCGCCGGAGTGAGTGAGATACATCCTTGATCCAACCAATCACGAACGCCCATGTCTAATCCAGTCACGTTATATTCAAATTTCGCGCCACGATGACGTCAGGTTCACCAGGTGCTGAATTCTTACGGTAGCGTGGCTGGCGTGTGCCTCGTGCAAGACGTTTCCAAAACTTTCACATCTGACACAAAAAATTGCTGGTTTTCTTACAATTCTGAAGAAAGTATTCCTCAAAACTGCTGGAAAGGACTTCTGGATTAACATGGGCGAGAATGGCTGGACAAAGTTTGGTGAGCAGTGAAGATGGGCGGTCGGATGGCATCCGATTCTAAAACGTGACGCTATACAAAGGTAGGTTTACGTGCTTTCCTCTTAGAGTTATAAATAAAACAAATGATGCGTTTTGTTGTCTTCTGTACATTTCTGTTCAAATGTATTTTCAGGCGTGCATTTTTCATGTCTAGTATATCTAGTCTACCATGTTTATGGGTATTCTCTGTTTCGCTGCAGCTTAGTACAGCGACACACTGCACCGGCCTACTTCAAATCTTCAACCCGATGTCTGGATCGAACAACGCAACGTCAACACCCCATTTCCGTCAGAATAGCTGAGAAAACATTTCATTGTGTACCTCCCGCTGTTGTTGAGTGTATAGCAAGGTGGTATTTTCGAGCCGAGGACATTTTCGAGCCAACTTTGCGACCACGGCTATGTTTTTGTTTGCAGTATTTTCAATTTTCCCGCCGTTACACGAACAATTTTACCGGTTCTCACGGCTGTTTGCAAACCCTGGCCTAAGTCTGACATAAAAATAGCGCCACATAACTGTTTTTTTTTTCACATTTAAAACTTACATAGAATTTCTTGAATGCTAGAAATGTTGAGCGAAGGCGTGGGGTTGTGCAGGTTGTTTTCTCGTCACCTTATTTGCATAATTACACACGGCGTATAACGTTAATTTGATGTGTTCCTGTGGCGTGAAAAAAGAATTATTTACCAGTCGATTTCAGCCTTACGTCGTATTCTATTTATTGTTGTCATATCTACACGTCGGTAGAATGTTTGAATGTTTACGCATGCAACATTGATAATGTTGTGGTTTGTAGTCCAGAAAAGAGCACATTCTCTCACGTGATGCTAATTTGCATATCAATCAAAATAGCCTTCACTTCGGTAGAGATGTTGTCATGGCAACGAAACCCCCGGCCTTGTGGCCCCTGTTTGCATGTCAAAGAATGGTAGCTCCAACTTAACCTATCTGTGCTTTATTTTGAATGTTCTTGCCATACTAAACTGTGAGATTTGAAAACTCCAGTATTGATATTGGCAAAGCATTTTGAATTTCAGAAACGTCTGAATTTTTATTGTACTGGCTAGAAATTCTTTTAAAAATGTGACTCTTCTTTGTGCAACAACAATCATACTGCGTTTCTTAATGATTTCAAAACATATTCTATTTGCAAGGTCAATGTTGATCAGATTTGAGAGGGTTTCCATAACAAAAGCTGCATACTAGCAAGTTTAGAAAACTGAGTCGTGTTTCTTTTTCCTTAATATGGTCAGATTGGAGAGGTGGAAATGCAGCTCACTCAACATGTACAGCACTCCTTACTGATGTGTGGAATACTGGTTCAATTAGGGCTGCAAAACCTAACCTACAAACAGAGTTAAGTATTTGGTTCAGTTCATTTTTTACGTCTGTAGTTGGAACATTAAGAACATCTTCCTAGCTTTGTAAACAAACTTGCCTCAAACTTAAAAACATAAAGCGAGATCTTTACATCTGCTTTGAGGTTAGCAATCAGGTGAGTTCACATGTCCCTGAATTTTCATCCACCACCTACAGTTAACAACACAGTTGTTCATACCCCTTGCAGATTTGTTAATGAAGATATTATAAGTGAACCATACAGTAAAATTTGGACCATTTCTTTTAGTTGTGGTTTGATACTTTATTTCTTGTTTAATTTTGTCTGAATTGCACCTGGTAGTTAAAAGAACACATTACACCACTTTTCACCTAAAAAAAAATCAATGAAAGGGCATGGATAATTTTGCTGTTAACAGTATTCTTGACCACCTTTCTCACATTGCCCACTCCTTTGCCTGACCCCTTCCCCTTGGGAGTTCCCCTCCTGTCTGTTTTCTTGCCTTCCACTACTCTCCCCACCCCGTCTTTTCTGTCCGTTTTCTCTGCCCCTTCTTTCTCCATCCGGGATTCCTACCCGTGCACTTGCATAACTAAATTTAGAGGGACATACTGAATATCACAAAAGCATGTAAAACGCTAGGTGAGATCCTCACATCTGCTTAAAAATCAAGTTGTAGTTAGTGCCCAGTTTCCTCAATCATTTGCTGAAAACTTTTTTTCTTTGTCAGGTCACCAGAGTGAAGCCATGGGAGAGAAAAGCAAACGCAGCCCCTCAATGTTGATGTGACTGCCTGACACTTCACAGTGGTGAAAAACCAAGTAGGTTACATTATTTCACTTCCATCCCTTCCTTTTTACCACACCTGTCTTTACCATGCCCTTATTTCTCTAGCCCTCTACTTACTCCCCCAAGCTTTGTCACTTACTCTTTCTTATCTCCCCAGCCTTAAATTTCTTCCCAAACTTCCTCTCCTACCCTTCTTTCTCCACGTCATCTTTCACCCTCATCCATCCCCCACCCATGCCAGCTATGTGTTTCTGAGAACACCCCATCGCGTGCTGCCCATGCAAACATGCTTATATATATATATATCGTAATTTTGTACAAGATTTACACATTCTATTGGGTACCTACTGGCTGGCAAAATACACCTGGTGATCAATATTATAGCTTTACGTCACACGTGCAAGACAGAATAAATGAAGTTGTATACAAATATCAGGTGTTTTATCGTATATACAAATATCAGGTGTTTTTATCGTAATAAAATACAGTATTATGTATAAGTGATTGGTCTACGAATTTGCATCCCGTCCTGAGGACTTCAACCCTTCTCGGATGAGTGACAACAGCTGGGATTCGAACTCGTGCACACAAGGACTCCAACGACGGGACTTTGCACGCCACATCAACACTGTGAAGCAGTCTGTTTAGTTGACATTGACATTGGCCTTTATTACAGCGTCACATCTACATACAGATTGACTTATTTCTCAGCAGTTATTGTTCTTATTGAAAGAAACTTTAAAAACTTTTCGGCCTTTGTCTGGTTAAGTGTAGGAAAAGCGCAAGTATAAGAAGAAAGACTCCATCACACTTTGGATTTGGATTTAAATTCTTCTTAGAATAAAGATGTGGTGGAATTCAAAACGACTCAACTGAAACACCTTTCACGTCACTTTTATGTTTCTTTAATTTACCACAACTACATCGTTGGCCCGACGGAAATCATTAGTTACCTGTTTTAATCATGATTACAAAACAATTTAACAAAAAAAGAAGCATAACAACGTGCAAGATTAGCACAGAATACAAAATGCATACTTTATGATTTATAGTCTTTTTCACTAACATGTGAATCAACTTGCTGAGGAGTTAAATCGCAAGGGGAAAGAAAACAGGAAACGTTAGGCAAGTAACCAGAGCAAGGGCTCCAGCCTTGTGGGTTACAGCACCGGGATTGAACTGGACGACAAACGTTGTCTCGGCAATGAAGGGAAAATCATAGGTGGGAGATTGTGTTGTCCTAAAGGATACTCATTGTCGTTGAGGAGAGTTCTGAAGAGCTAACTCTAGATCGTATACTGTTTTTGATTCCGTACTATGTGCTAGGGGTCAAGATCATAGATAGTGGGGTGATAATATCTATAATTACTGTACATTAACTGCAGCTTTGTTATTTCGGCAACGTGTGTGCAAACCTTGGCTACTGTACACCACCCGAGTCCGGGTATGGACACCCAAATTATATGCCTTGTCATAAGGACTATGATGCTGGTGCGGGCTACTTGCCCGGGATGAGAAATACTCAAGGCTTTCAATTGCCGACAATGTACATTTGGCTTGAAACAACACCAGGGCCCCTCATCCCCATGGGGGCTTAAATACATAGTGCCGGCGAGGGGATCGCCAGAGCAAAGCTCCGAGGCATGGTGGTTACTTGCACACGACACGAGTCCAAAAGAACTGCGAAATACAGGTCTGATCAGGGCCGGTGGAGGTAGAGTTCTGCTATCTCCTTCCCCCATTGATTAGCTTCTGTTTGATCTTTCGCAATGATCAAAAGAGCCTAACTTTGGAAGGTTCCAATGTTGATGTACAATTAAAGATATGATCATTCCCTTGTGTGTTTTTGACCTCAAGCACCTCGTACGGATACAAATGCGGCATGCGATTTGGACTTGACTCTTGAGAACCCCCTCCACGGAGGTGGGTAACCTTTATGGACCGCACTATCTTTCACCTATGGCTTTCCTTGAATTTGTCGAGACAATGTCTGTAGTCTGGTTTGATCCAGTTTCTGTAACCCAGAAGACCGGACCCCCTGCCTGCACTGGTTACTTGCCTAACCTTTTCCGTGTTCTTCCAACTTGTGATTCCACTCCTGAGTAAGTTGATGTGCATGTTTGCGACAAGGGCTATGAATGGTAAAGTATGCATTTTGTATTCTGCACTATCTAGCTTCTTGTTATACTCTTTTGTTCAATTCTTTTTGTAACCACTTTAAGAACAGGTAAGATAGTTACGTAAATTTAGCTGGGAGATCTCTACGTGCAAGCGTGGTAAATTAAAGAGACACCGGGGTGATTGCATTTATTTGTTTTAGCTGCGTTCTTTGACCTCTATTTACAGCTTCTACATCATTTGTGGAAAAAATACTACAGGTAAAGTCAAGAAATGAGTTTATAACAAGTTGTTTTTTCAATGAGTTAGTAAATTTCATTCACTCACCTGGTAATGAAGTGCAAGTTTATGTGAAGTTTAGCTCACAATCATGTGAATAAGTGATGGCCAGAAAACTGTCACATACAAGATTTATAATGATATGATATGAAATAAAAAGTACGTCATTTCAACACAGTGTGTCTTCATGAATAAATTATTCAATATATGTATTTTCATGCATGTTTGTGACATATATCCTCATAATAAAATCCTTGTACAGTTTTGTGTACTTTATTTGATGGTAAATTTGTGCATGAATCAATAAAGACCTGGAATTACTTCAACATCACTTCAAGGTATATTAGGTGAAAGGAGTCAGTGTATGCATCAGTTATATATGAAGAGACGATATATCTTAAACTACACCAGTGTCATCATCGGACTGCGGGGAGGCCATACAGCTGCACCAGTGCAGGGGAGCTTATAGCTTATAACAGACTTAAGTGCAATCATTCCCCTTTACTATTGGTGTGTATACAGAACAGAATAACATTTTTCCACTCTAGTACAGGATAGCTTAGCCTGTTATGTCTCCCAATATTAGTACAGGATATTATAAGTTAAGCCAGTTATTATCTTCTAGTACAGGGCAGATTTGTCTGTTATCCTGTGACCTGCAAGTGTAGCTCACGTTGTATTGTGTGCATGTAATCAAAATGTTTTTTCTACACATAAGTATATGGTGATGGGCTGGTTCTACCAGAGTGCAGGGGATAGGCTCCCTCTACCTCCTTAGCCTGGGTTGGGCAGCTACCCATTTAAAGTTGTGTATGTGTTGGTTTGGGCAGGTACCCATCTAAAGTTCTGTATGTGTTGGTTTGGGAAGGTACCCAGTTAAAGTCAATCAATGCTGAGAAGCTAAATCGCTAGGTACACGGAGACTGGCAATGTTGGGTAAGAAAACAAGGCAGGGGTTCCAGCCTTGTGGGTTACAGCACCGGGATAGAACTGGACGACAAACGTTGTCTCAACAAATGAAAGGAATACCATATGTAGGAGATCGTGTTGTCCTAAAGGAATTATTTATCGCCGTTGAGGAGAGTTCTGAAGAGCTAAGTCTAGATTGTATACTGTTTTCGATTCCGTACTATGTGCTAGAGGTCAAGATCATAGAGAGTGTGGTGATCATATCTATTACAGTACAACTGTACATTAACTCCAGCTTTGTTATTTCGGCAACGTGTGTGCAAACCTTGGCTACTGTACACCACCCGAGTCCGGGTATGGACATCTAAATTTATATGCCTTGTCATAGGACTATGATGCTGGTGCGGGCTACTTGCCTGGGATGAAAAATACTCGAGGCTTTCAATAGCCGACAATGTACATTTGGCTTGAAACAACACCAGGGCCCCTCATCCCCATGGGGGCTTAAATACATAGTGCCGGCGAGGGGAACGCCAGAGCAAAGCTCCGAGGCATGGTGGTTACTACGTTTGCACACTATACGAGTCCAAACAAACTGCAAAATACAGGTCTGATCAGGTAGTGCTTTGATCAGGGCCGGTGGAGGTAGAGTTCTGCTATCTCCTTCCCCCATTGATTGGCCTCTGTTCTGTTTGATCTTTCGCAGAAATCAAAAGAGCCCAACTTTGAAGGGTTCCATTTTGATGTACAGTAAAAGATGTGATCACGCCCCTCTATGGTTTTGACCTTGAGCACCTTGTACAGATACGAAAGTGGTATACGATTTGGACTTGACTCTTCAGAGCTCCCTCCACGGCGTAAATTATCTTTGTGGATCACACTATCTCCCTCCTATGTTTTTCCTTTCATTTGTCGAGACAAGGTTTGTAGTCTTCTTTGATCCTGGTACTGTAACCCGGAAGGCCGGACCCCTGGCTCAGTCGGGGGAACTTTATTCCTTCATCTTGATCATTAGTTGATTGCTGCACCAGTGCGGGGGAACTTTATTGCTGCACCAGTGCGGGGGAGCTTTATTGCTGCACCAGTACAGGGGAGCTTTATAGCTGCACCAGTGCGGGGGAGCTTTATAGCTGCACCAGTACAGGGGAGCTTTATAGCTGCACCAGTGCGGGGGAGCTTTATTGCTGCACCAGTGCGGGGGAGCTTTATTGCTGCACCAGTGCGGGGGAGCTTTATTGCTGCACCAGTACAGGGGAGCTTTATAGCTGCACCAGTGCGGGGGAGCTTATAGCTGCACCAGTGCGGGGGAGCTTTATTGCTGCACCAGTACAGGGGAGCTTTATAGCTGCACCAGTGCGGGGGAGCTTTATAGCTGCACCAGTACAGGGGAGCTTTATAGCTGCACCAGTGCGGGGGAGCTTTATTGCTGCACCAGTGCGGGGGAGCTTTATTGCTGCACCAGTGCGGGGGAGCTTTATTGCTGCACCAGTGCGGGGGAGCTTTATTGCTGCACCAGTGCGGGGGAGCTTTATTGCTGTACCAGTGCGGGGGAGCTTTATAGCTGCACCAGTGCGGGGGAGCTTTATTGCTGCACCAGTGCGGGGGAGCTTATAGCTGCACCAGTGCGGGGGAGCTTTATTGCTGCACCAGTGCGGGGGAGCTTATAGCTGCACCAATACGGAAATGTTGGGTCTAATGTATTTGGGTGATGGGCTGGTTCTTCACCAGAGTGAGGGGATAGGCTCCCTCTACCTCCCTAGCCTCAGGTTTGGGCAGCTACCCACTTAACGTTTTGGTTGTTACACCCGGTTTGGGCAGCTACCCACTTAACGTTTTGGTTGTTACACCTGGTTTGGGCAGCTACCCATGTAACGTTTGGTTGTTACACCTGGTTTGGGTAGGTACCCATGTAACGTTTGGTTGTTATACCTGGTTTGGGCAGGTACCCATGTAACGTTTGGTTGTTACACCTGGTTTGGGTAGGTACCCACTTAACGTTTTGGTTGTTACACCTGGTCTGGGCAGGTACCCGTCTAAAGTTTGGTTGTTAAACCTGGTTTGGGCAGGTACCCGTCTAAAGTTTGGTTGTTACACCTGGTTTGGGCAGGTACCCATGTAACGTTTTGGTTGTTACACCTGGTTTGGGCAGGTACCCATGTAACGTTTGGTTGTTACACCTGGTTTGGGCAGGTACCCATGTAACGTTTGGTTGTTACACCTGGTTTGGGCAGGTACCCGTCTAAAGTTTGGTTGTTACACCTGGTTTGGGCAGGTACCCATGTAACGTTTGGTTGTTACACCTGGTTTGGGCAGGTAGGCATGTAACGTTTGGTTGTTACACCTGGTTTGGGCAGGTACCCATGTAATGTTTGGTTGTTACACCTGGTTTTGGCAGGTACCCGTCTAAAGTTTGGTTGTTACACCTGGTTTGGGCAGGTACCCATGTAACGTTTGGTGTTACACCTGGTTTGGGCAGGTACCCATGTAATGTTTGGTTGTTACACCTGGTTTGGGCAGGTACCCACTTAACATTTTGGTTGTTACACCTGGTTTGGGCAGCTACCCATGTAACGTTTGGTTGTTACACCTGGGTTGGGTAGGTACTCACTTAACGTTTTGGTTTCTGGTTTGGGCAGGTACCCGTCTAAAGTTTGGTTGTTACACCTGGTTTGGGCAGGTACCCGTCTAAAGTTTGGTTGTTACACCTGGTTTAGGCAGGTACCCATGTAACGTTTGGTTGTTACACCTGGTTTGGGCAGGTACCCATGTAACGTTTGGTTGTTACACCTGGTTTGGGCAGGTACCCATGTAACGTTTGGTTGTTACACCTGGTTTGGGCAGATACCCACTTAACGTTTTGGTTGTTACATCTGGTTTGGGCAGCTACCCGTCTAAAGTTTGGTTGTTACACCTGGTTTGGGCAGGTACCCATGTAACGTTTGGTTGTTACACCTGGTTTGGGCAGGTACCCATGTAACGTTTGGTTGTTACACCTGATTTGGATAGGTACCCGTCTAAAGTTTGGTTGTTACACCTGGTTTTGGCAGGTACCCATGTAACGTTTGGTTGTTACACCTGGTTCGGGTAGGTACCCATCTAAAGTTTGGTTGTTACACCTGGTTTGGGTAGGTACCCGTCTAAAGTTTGGTTGTTACACCTGGTTTGGGCAGGTACCCATGTAATGTTTGGTTGTTACACCTGGTTTGGGTAGGTACCCGTCTAAAGTTTGGTTGTTACATCCTGGTTTGGGCAGGTACCCATGTAACATTTGTTACACCTGGTTTGGGCAGGTACTGAATTCAAGTCGTGAATGATCTTTAAATGTTGTTTTGGCAGGTACCAATTTTAATGATCTGTCTGTGGTAACAGGTGTGGTAACCTGCTGTGCAAATTTGACAACTGAGTGCCCGGAAAGTGGTGCTCCTAAGCTGGATAGCCAGGGACTCTAACTTGTTTGTTAGCATACTGTGCGTTTACATCCCTGTTTGGTGGTGAGAGCCCGCGGGACAGCGAGTTCTAGTACTGGCTTGGTGGTGATAACGTGCGATCGGAAAATGTGTGCCTCAAGCGATCGGAACCGTCTTTGACGGAATGAACGATTACGGGTGAAATTCCCACAGGCAATGGTGACTTCGGGTCAGGCCTTCCGGGTAACAGTCGGGGTGTGCAAGACTACGTCTTGAGCCGCAGCGTTAATGGGTCCCAACACCTGCGGGCGAAACCTGGATCATAAGCCCATATCGTTCAGCCAGTCAACGAACAGTCTGTCCCGTGTGAGATGGTGTATTGAACCCCGACTCATCGCACCGGGGGCAGTGATGATCACGGAGCCAGGCAGTCCCGTGGATGGTACCCTGTGGGCCGGGGGGGTCAATCGCTGGCCCTCTGTGGCGGGTATCGGGGCTGTTGTGCTGGTTGCGGTCAGGGGCCCCTTGTCACATGTGGATCCGGCTGCACCCTAATCGGGATTGTAATACCCTCCCATCACGACGTCCTCACTGGTACACTCCGTTAGGGATGTTAATACTGTGTTGCAATAGTTGTTAGCTCACGGCCTCACTGTACCGGGGAGTGTCGGGGTGGTGGGGTGTGGTTATAACGGTGATTGCACAGGCTGTGACTTGGGGAACTTGTGAAGGTGACGTTCAGGGGGTGGCTTCGGCTGCCCCGGGCGAGCGGATGCCGACTGCCCGTGCATCACTGTCGGTCACCTAGGCATTCGAGCGGCAGTACCGAGCAATCGGTATGGGGGTGACCGGGGATCCTATTCCTGTTCGAAGGAGCGGACGAGGACCATTGCGAACGCTACGACTGCTCTGAGGAAAGGGATCTCTCCAGGTAGCGTGTGGCACCTGAGTGGATAGTTCCTTGGTGGGTTGTTGGACAATTTCCCTGGTTGCCTGTACGGGGGGCTTTCTCTAGAGCATTCAGGGGTGTGGCGCACAGTCGGCATAGTCATTTAGGCCAACGCTTAGCGCATTGAGTGAGGATGGGGGCCTAATCTGTGGCCCACATTGTGAGGTCGTTATCTGTGTACTATTGTGCACGTAGGGCTTGGCTGTTAGTCCTGCGGTTAGTGCGGAGTAGCCGTGGTGGAGCGAAACCACTGCCGTTTGGATTCCCAGCCGCACAGCAGACTGGCTACACTAAGTACCTCAGATCGAGATTATATGTTAAAATAGAAGGCCGTCCTAAAGTTATAGCTCTATTTTTAGTTACGATGCAAAATATGTTTTTATTCAAGGCAGTTACCGCCTTAAGATGTTTGGAAGGAAAGCAGGTATCATCATGAGTTGAAATGTTTGTGGTAAAGGTAATTGCCGCTAACATTTTAAGATGTTTGTGGTAAAGGAAGTTGTCATACAATGTTGTAATGAAGTCAGATGTCGTCTGAAGATGTTTATATTGAAAGCAGTTGCATTGCGTCTTAAGATGCTTGCGGTGAGGGGATTTACCATCTTGAAATGTTTGCGGTGAAGACAGTTACCGTCTTACAATTTAGTGAAGGCAGTTACCGCCTTAGGGTGTTTGTAGTGAGGGAAGCTAACGTCTTGAAATATTTGTGGTGAAGGCATTTACCGTGTGTGATGTAGTGAAGACAGTTACCATCTTAAAATCTAGTGAAGGCAGTTACTGCCTTAGGATGTTTGTAGTAAGGAAAGCTAACGTCTTGATATATTTGTGGTGAAGGCAGTTACCGCCTTAGGATGTTTGTCGTCTCAGGATGTTTGCAGTGAGGGAAGCTAACGTCCTGATAGTGTTTTTGCTGAAGGTATTTACCGCATTATAATGTTTGCGGTGAAAGATATTGACGGCTTAAGATGTTTGTGGTGAAGGTATTCACCGTCTTATGTTTTCAGTGAATATATTTGCTGTATTATGTTGTTTGTAGTGAAGGCAGGTACCGTCTTACAACGCTTTAGTGAAGGTTACCTTGCTGTCTTTGTGGTGATGGAATCTACCGTCTTGAGTGTTTTGGTCAAATCATGAAGGTATTTACCGTCTTCTTGTGTTTTTAGCGAAGGCAGTTACCGTCTTACAATGTAGTGGAGACAGTTACTGTCCTAGAATGGTTGTAGCGAGGGAAGCTAATAAACAAGTGTTTGTGCCGAAGGTATTTTACCGTTTTAGGATGTTTGTAGTGAGGGAAATTGCCGTCTCCAACTGTTTGTGGTGAGGGAATTTGCCGTCTCCAACTGTTTGTGGTGAGGGAATTTGCCACTCAAACTGTTTGTGGTGAGGGAATTTGCCGTCTCCAACTGTTTGTGGTGAGGGAATTGGCTGTTTCAAACTGTTTGTGGTGAGGGAATTTGCCACTCAAACTGTTTGTGGTGAGGGAATTTGCCGTCTCCAACTGTTTGTGGTGAGGGAATTTGCCGTCTCAAACTGTTTGTGGTGAGGGAATTTGCCTCTCAAACTGTTTGCGGTTAGTGCGGTCAGTAGTCGTGGTGGAGCAAAACCACTGCCGTTTGATTACCAGCCACACAGCAGGCTGGCTACACTAAGTACCTCAGATCAGCTACAACTTGTTAAAATACTTGTATTGAAGGCAGTCGCCATGATGTTTGTGGTAAAGGCAATAGCCTTCTAAAGATGTTTGCAATGAAAGACAGTTACTGTCTTAAAATGTTTGTGGTGAAGGCAGATGCCGTCTTAAGATGTTTGCATGAAAGGCAATATGTTTCTAGTGAAGACAGTTGCCTTTTAAAGATGTTTACAATAAAAGCTGCGAGTCACCATTCTTAAGATGTTTGTAGCAAAGACAGTAACCATCTTAAGATGGTGATGGTAATTGCCTTTACTACAAACATCTTAAGATGTTAGTAGTGAAGGCAGTTACCTTAACATGTTTGTAACAAAGGCAGTTAGTAACTTACCGTCTTAACATGTTTGTAATAAAGGCAGTTACCGTCTTAACATGTTTGTAACAAAGGCAGTTACCATCTTAACATGTTTGTTATAAAGGCAATTACCGTCTTAAGATGTGTTTTTTTTTAGTAAAGGCAGTTATTGTCTAAAGGCAGTTACCGTCTTAAGATGTTTTTTAATAAAGAGTTATTTTCTTACAGACTTTTCTCCACAGGTCAGTCTGTTTTTATTAGTTTTCCCTCAGATGGAGGTAT
>NC_049994.1:8763722-8841765 GCF_000003815.2 Branchiostoma floridae | reverse complement strand
CACCAGTGTGCAACCCCTAGTGTTAACTGTAAGTTGTATGTATGTTGTATGTAATACTGTATGCATTGTGTGCTTGTATGTATGTGTCCTGATGCTTTGTGAATGTTGTTTGTTGACAGTGAGGGATGTTTGAATGTTGTTCAGCACCAAGGACAGTAGGATGGATGGGTGAATGTTTATTGATGGGGGGGATGTGTGAATGTTTATTGATGGGGGGGGGGGTTGTGTGAATGTTTATTGATGGGGGGTTGTGTGAATGTTTATTGATGGGGGGTTGTGTGAATGTTTATTGATGGGGGGTTGTGTGAATGTTTATTGATGGGGGGTTGTGTGAATGTTTATTGACGGGGGGGTTGTGTGTGAATGTTGGTTATTGACGGGGGAGGGATGTGTGAATGTTGGTTATTGACGGGGGAGGGATGTGTGAATGTTGGTTATTGACGGGGGAGGGATGTGTGAATGTTGGTTATTGACGGGGGAGGGATGTGTGAATGTTGGTTATTGACGGGGGAGGGATGTGTGAATGTTGGTTATTGATGGGGGAGGGATGTGTGAATGTTGGTTATTGACAGGAATGAATGTGTGAATATTGACAGGAATGGGGATGTGTGGATGTTGTTCAGCACCAAGGACAGTAGGATGGATGTGAATGTTGGTTATTGACAGGGAGGGATGTGTGAATGTTTATTGACAGGGAGGGATGTGAATGTTCATTGACAGGGAGGGATGTGTGAATGTTGGTTATTGACAGGAATGGATGTGTGAAGTACCAGGCCCATGGATAGATGTGTGAATGTTATTCAGCACCAAGGACAGTAGGGATGAATGGGTGAATGTTGTTCAGCACCAAGGACAGTAGGGATGGATGTGTGAATGTTATTCAGTACCAAGGACAGTTGGGATGGATGTGTGAATGTTGTTCAGCACCAAGGACAGTAGGGATGGATGTGTGAATGTTGTTCAGCACCAAGGACAGTAGGGATGGATGTGTGAATGTTGTCCAGCACCAAGGACAGTAGGGATGGATGTGTGAATGTTGTCCAGCACCAAGGACAGTAGGGATGGATGTGTGAATGTTGTTCAGCACCAAGGACAGTAAGGATGGATGTGTGAATGTTGTTCAGTACCAAGGACAGTAAGGATGGATGTGTGAATGTTGTTCAGTACCAATGACAGTTGGGATGGATGTGTGAATGTTGTTCAGCACCAAGGACAGTAGGGATGGATGTGTGAATGTTGTTCAGCACCAAGGACAGTTGGGATGGATGTGTGAATGTTGTTCAGCACCAAGGACAGTAGGAATGGATGTGTGAATGTTGTTCAGTACCAAGGACAGTAAGGAGGGATGTGTGGATGTTGTTTATTGACGGGAGGGATGTGTGAATTTTTATTGACAGGGAGGGATGTTTAGAACCAAGGACAGAGAGGGATGTGCGAATGGTGTTTAGGACCAAGGACATGGATGGATGCGTGAACGTTGTTATTCACCGGGGACAGGTATAGATGTATTGCTTAGGGATGGATGTGTGAATGTTGTTCAGTGACAGGGATGGATTCGGGGACAGTGTGTGCTTGTGAATGTTATTGAGCACCAGGGATGGGTGTGTGGATGTTTTTCAGGGACAGGGATGGATTCTTGGAGAGGGGTGTTTGTGTGGATGTTGTTCAGCATCAGGGATAGGGATGGATTCAGGAACAGGGGTTTTGTCTGAATGTTATTTAGGAACAGGCTGTTTGTGTGAATGTTATTCTGCACCAGGGGTGGATGTTGTTCAGGGATTAATGTTGTTAAGGGACGTGTGGATGTTGCTCAGCACCTAATACAATGCTTATTACCATTCAAGATTGATGGGCTAATTGTGAATTTTTCCCTCTTGTGCGCTTTATACCATTTCAGCACAAAGAAGAGATGGAACAATGAAGTAATTATACATGTTGTACAATAGGAGCTTTGTTCAAACATTTAAGAAAACGGTCACCATGGCTCAGCGTGCAAATGGTCCAAGTCCACCTGTTGTGTCTGAAGGAGTTGTCACCCAAATTTCATGAAAATAATGTTATCATTTTGAGACAGTATATACAAATCTCATCTGGTTATTGAATAAAGGTTTCTCTCGAAAACAACTGCAGTGAAGACATAATTTTCTCTACTAAGGTACGCTGTTTGAATTGAACTGTTTAGAATTGAGCGCCCATAGATGTTTGACCTTTTGAAATGAACTCTGCCAAACGAAAAAGTACACATCTTTGCCTCAAAATACACTGAAGTGGCTAAAGAAGGTCTATATAGTTGTCCTCTTGCACACTGCATGTTGAGGAAACTCGTATCCTGGACGTCTTCTTCTTCGTCATATCATCATCACATCCTGGAAGTGACCCGGCTTTGTAGCAACCTTATTAAACTGAAGCCTACTTTCGACCGGCCGTAATAATTGCCTGGAATGTTTTTTCGAACTGCAAAGCGAAGCATATAATCACCATTGCTTTCCCGTAGGCGTTCCATTGCATGCATGCAGCCCTTCTCCACTAGTTTCAGTACAAGACCATGCATTAGCGTCCCCTTGCAAGGTGTAATAACACTGCAGCCCATAGGACGAACCCTTTTCACATGCTCTAATAGCTTAGGATGACATCCGCGCTTGCATCATTTCGTCCGTTTAAAGAAAGGTTCTCTGCTATATCGTAAATTGCAGCTGCAAAATTTTGCAGAAAATTACCACAAAAAAGGATTGGAAAACACTACTAATGTCGTAGAATGCCAAAATCAATTATAATGGCATAGAAGATGTGAAGAAAATTGACTATCCATAATGTGCTATACCATATTGTGTATGTTTAGTCATTTGTTCAAGCTTCCGTTGAGAATTTTAAAGCAGCGGTTTCTGTCCTCCTATAATTCCACAGGGTGCCATAATACCGCCACATAAAAAGTACAATAGAGGCCTTAACAAGATTGTCTTGAACACATAAATATCTGAAGTGTATATACCTCAGAATTAATGATACTACATTGTCACGTCTCTTTTAATCACTTAAGAGTAGTGTATTGTTTCTCATGTGGGGGTATTATGGCAGAGATGATATTACATACATTTTTTGGCTCGTGGACACAGTTTTGGCCTGTAGGAACGATTTTGATACGGGAGATAGTTCCCAGCAGTTGTGAGCCCCTATGCTCTAGCTCTTAACTACTAGTATTCTTCAAGCAGAGGTTGGGTCGGGGGAATAGTAGTGGCTGGGATTTCTTACCGCCCCCTCCCGGGACAACGACTATCCCCCGACCCAACCTCTGCTTGGAGAATAGCTTTCAACCAATCAGCGCTCCGAGCGACCGACCAAAGAAACCTGTTTGACCACCGTGAGCGGTCAAACGGTCAGTCTCGATCTGTCTTTTTTTACCACTTCGACATTAGACATTATCTGCACCAGAGGATTAACAACTTAGCAGTCCGTTGCTCCTCATCACACGAAAACGTTAGATACTCAGTAATTCTAAAAGATACAGTATATGACATACCCGATATGAGTAAAAGTACTTAGTGCCATGTTCTAAACAAAAAGTAGGTCATCTTAGTTAATGTATAACAATATTTGCATAAGGGCGGCCAAAATAGCAGCTGTACAGCACAGACACAGAATCATCTTTGTCGTTTGTCTCCCTCCAATTCTATCATCGGTTATCCGCACTTCCACGTACGGTTGACAAGAATGGACCGGGCGCTTGTCGGTAAGGTTGCCATAGTAACAGGGGCGTCCCGAGGGATCGGTAAAGGCATCGCTCTACAACTTGCGGAGGCCGGAGCCACAGTGTACATTACAGGTGACCTAAATTTCATGTAGCACATGTTAATAAACGTGAATATCAATCAGAAATTGAAGTTTCAGTGCAACAATGGAAATGTGGCAACTTCAAGAATGGTGTTGACACCACTTAGAGCATATATGGCATTTTGATGTCTCGAGATATATATATTGTGACAGTCATACGGGTAAAGGGCATGATCTTATGTGTATATCAATGAGTAAAATTTATGGTTCGTGAATATGACATTAAATTTTTCGTTAAGGACCATTAATCTCTGATGTTCTTAACCCTTGGTTTCAATAAAGACAGTGCAGTGCACAGTTTAACCAACTACATGCATATAGTCCTTAAAAGCTGTATGAATCACACACCGTGAACTCATATGTTCAGATCTACCTCTACACAATAATGATACAATCTGGCTAAATGAACCAATGAGCGATTGTTCCTGGACCCTTTCCATACATATGATTCTCGACAAGTCTCCAGGCAGACGTGTCGGCTGGATGACAAAAAAAGAGAAGAATTTGGCCAAATAGGGACAACTAAGTTGCCATGGGAATTCAGTCTCTCTTTTGCAGCTATCCGCCGGCCGGTCAGTTTACTTCTACTAGGCTTTCATTCCTAACTAAGCCAAAGCCCCCTATTTCTATCAGAGTCTGGTAGAGACTAGTACACGACTACTTGTTCCAGGTCGGACGCTGCTGCCCAACGGCCGGGGTACGTCACTCACAGACTGTGTGGAGGAGGTACGGAATTTATCCATCAAAAACAATTTAAAGTTGTGTTATTGATTTATCAATTGAATACAAAAACACCACGTATATGATTAGGTACAAGTAAGACGTTAATACTAGGTTCATCTCAAAGCAGATGTTGGGAGAGCCTAAATCGTTACTCTATAGTAACCGCCAATGGACTTGACGAAAACGGTCACTGTAGGCAGGTGGTCACTTTAGACATGATACCTTGCTGTCAAAAATCTAAGGAAAAAATGATTACAAGGGTGGTTTGGAAGGATGTGACCTTTTGTTTGGTTAACTTTCAGATAAAGAAAAGAGGAGGGCGCGCCATTCCCGTCCAGTGTGATCACGAGAAAGACGACGAGGTCAAAGACCTGTTTGACAGGGTGGCGAGGGAACAACATGGGCGCCTGGACATCCTGGTGAACAACGCGTACAGCGCCGCTCCGGTAAGTCCCACCTGCATTATTTAAGTCATTGTTTAAATATATATATATATATATATATATATATATATATATATATATATATATATATATAAAAGACGTCTCAATTCGGTCTTTCATCAAACTATATGTATACCTCGTAACTCCCTCAAGGTCCCTTCACACGAGAATCAGAACATATATGGGCCGGAATGCCATCTGAGCAGAATTCTTTGTGTATTCCTGGGAATTCGTAATACTATATATTCTAAAAATTCTTACTGAATTCCAGATATTTTCTGTCTATCCTTATGCCCGTCCCGAATGATGTTGTCATGATCAAAACTTTCGCTGTGTATTTGAGGTGGAGAAATACAAAACGGCATTAAAAGTGTATTCTAACTACAGTGCGGCCGTATTCTAAGTCATTCTAACATTTTTCGAAACATTGTGATCTCATTCGATGGACAACCGGCCGGCCACAAGAATGAACACAAATATCTATTTGGAATTCCCGCCCGAATGTGGCACAAATTTTGCAATTTCTTCAGCAGTTCGGCTGGTTCTGCTTGATTCCTGTTGATTCGGTTTCAGTTTGAGGGCCCTATTACCAAGATACAAACTACAAACTGTCAGGGGAGGACGTCTGCTTCTGGCACGGCAATATCTTATCGCCGAAATTAGTATTTCTAGTGGGCTCTCCAGAATCATTTAGTCTTAGTCTTTTGGTGATGTTTCAGTGATTTCTAAGATGTGATCTTCCAATGATCTCAGTGGTCTTTCAGTGATCTCCAAGATTTTCAAATAATACCAATAAACTTCTGGTTGCTCATCGGTTGAACAATGCAATGACCAGTTTCTGTTATTGTTTAATGCAGGCTTGCATAGATCATATCGAGGAGCCGACGAGTTTTTGGGACGAGCCTTTGGAAACTTGGAACCAAACCAACAGCGTAGGAATAAGGTATAATATCTGCTGACAATTCCCTCTTCTCAATAAATAGAGCACTATAAAGTAAACAGCATTAAAGCAGCATTGAGACATAAAACAAACAGAAAGACTAAGCTCAGTAAGAATGAACAATATCAAACAATCTGGTGACTGGTTAAGCTGTGTAGTGAAGTTCCGTGTGTTTTCCCAGAGGTGTTTACATCTGCGCTGTACACGCTGCCCGGCTGATGGTACCGGCTCGGAAGGGGCTCATCGTCAACATTTCCTCCGAGGGAGGGCTCACGTATGGTCTGAACCCGTGCTATTGTGTCGGCAAGGCAGCGGTAAGATATCCACTCCTGCAAGACCTAGTCTCCAAGCAGACCCAACGGTGCCTTAGAAATAGTATCAAAGCTGGCCAGGGACTTAGTATAGCGGCACCCGTTTGACTCCCTTAGCCGGCTATCTCCCTTTGGCCGGCTATACTCTTTGCCAGCTTTGATATATTATCTCTAAGGCACCGATGGGTCTGCTTGGAGACTATGCAAGACCCACCTTTTGTATATGTCAAGCATTGGCCCATCCCGGTGCGTTATCGCTGACCATCCATAAACCAATCAGATGCTCGTCCGCCTGATGTTGGAGGGAAAGCGATCAGCCAACCACGTTGCCTTTTAACGGTTACCAGCGACGTGATTGGCTGTTAAGTTTTCCTCCAGTAGCAAGAGTTAGCGCATCTGATTGGCTGACGGCTGATCACGCTCACGTGGCGAGAAGGGCTGTACATGCATGTTCATCAGAGGCGTATCTGGCACAAAAATGGCTGCTTTTGTTTTCTTGTGCATGTATTACAAAAACATCAATTGTTCTTCTTAATTTGCTTTAAGACATACGAGGACAATGCGGCACTGCATTGAAGTTACTAATCTCTGAGCCGTTTACGCCATACGACTCCAATCGTTTCAACTACTCATAGTAGTGGATTGCTTAACTTGAAGGGGGCTGTTACAAATGTTACATTTATTTCATACAGGCGGACCGTATAGCATCGGACTGTGCGCAAGAGTTGAGAGAGTATAACGTGGCTTTCCTGTCCCTGTGGCCGGGCGCTACGCGGACAGAAATCTTCACGGAATGGGCAGAAAACTGTCAGCCTAAAACATCACTTCAGTCGGCGGTAAAATGAAAGCTAGTCTTTAAGCTAGTCTCGCATATTTTTTGTTCCAGGAATTGATTGTATATAAAGACCCAGTACATGTATGTACAACGAATTCAAATCAAACTCGTTCAGATCAAACAATATCGATAGTGCACATTTTTCTGAGCTGATTGTAATACTTCCCATCCAGAGTCATAGTGACTTAGAATGATGACCGTTTTGAGCCAACATGTTTCTTGTGGCTGTGAAAAAGGCCCGACTCATAGAACCTGCTGAGAGGGCTATTTGAACTCCATACCAGAAAAACATGGGGAAGGATCATAGGGGAATGAAAAATAACATAAAGAGCTCATATCAGACAATTACTAACATATCTATCTCCTTGAAGTTTAAGGACAGATATGTGTCGAACTCAGAGAGTACAGAGTTCTCAGGGAGAGGCATCGTTTCTCTGGCCGCAGGTAAGCTCACTGGTACATAAACTAAGTACAACCACTTTGATACACGTCGATCATTCATTTGTTTGATGGCCGTCTGCTGTATCATAAGTTAAGAGGTATAACTTTATTTCAGACCCCGACATCATGAAGAAGACGGGAAGAATTTTCACCACTGGAGACCTTGCAGATGAGTACGGCTTTAAAGACATTGATGGTAGGGCTATCAACTCTTCTTTAAGAAAAGTTTACTGGGTGATTTGGGTAATGATATCTAGTGACGATTCTCGGACTAGCAATAATCTAGTAATAATTACGAGTTCGGAAGATGATGACCTAGAAGCCGTTAATTCTGCATATACATGTATGTACCAATGCAATGTTCCAAACCATCATTTTTATATGAGGAACACATAGACGCTAGTACTGCTCCCAACGATGCACCATGGTACTGCAGTTAATAACGATATGGTACAATGAATTATGACGCTGCGGGGAGTGGATATAACTAGAAGTCAGTTCTGCACCCAGCTCTCATTTTCATGTTGTCCTCTTGCTTACTGTTTAGAATGTCACAGAACCAACACTACAAACTGGCGTACACACCAATGATACGCTATATTTGCAGGCCGGTCTCCCCCAGACTATGTCCGCCGGCTAAGAGACAGACTGTCGATGCTAGGCTACTCCATGCTGGCTGCCTGGATACCAGCTTCTGTCAAGATCCCCGGCTGGATGCTTTCTGCATACTACCACATACTGTAACTCGTGTAGAAACAGTAACTGTACATTACAGATCTGGTCGGCAACGTTAGACCACAATGACTCGATGTTGTTGATATCATCTTCTGTGTAAGACTGTACACCACAAACTGATGTGAGCGCAAGCAAAAAGAGGAAAAACTAATGGGTAAAAGAATATGTCTATACTTGAACTACGTTCTGACGAATGTTAATAATCTAATGAAACACTAATATGTCAATATAGCATTACCTGAATGAAAGCTCATCTGTGTTGGTAAATTCCATATTGCAAAAGTTTAAACTTTGTTCCAACACAAAGAAGGGACTCGCCATAAATTTTCGGTCGAGCACTTCGACCTTCTTCAGATGAAATGATTCGCTGACTAATCCGGAAGTCGTCGGATGACGTCAGGTAGCAGCGAATCATAAATGGCGGGAAGGCGAAACCTGCCACCATCACGGTTCAACGAGGGCATATAGCATTACCTGTTTTTTTCAAGGAATTGTCAATGAATTGTCCTATGTAGGTAAATGAACAGGACATGTATAATAATAACATTGAATATCTCTGCCTTGTCACGTGGTAGTACAGCATCGGACTTACATACAATAGATTGTAATCACTTTTGACGGTCTTCTTTGTAGGTCGGATAATCAATTGTAAAGTGGAATTCGTTTTCAACACCATTATGGCATGTGGGACACAGTCTCTCATTGGCTGGTGTGTTGTAGTGTCGGCCCTTTTCTATTTGTAGGGTGTGAGCTCTAATCCTTTCGTTTACTTATTTCCAAAGAATTTGTTTTGAACGGAAAAGAGATATTTTTCGTAACGGAATTTTTTTTGGGATTTTGCAATATAAGTGCTGAGTATTATGTTAAGACTTTTTTATTTCTTGTCTCCAATGAGAGAGAAACGTGTCTATCAGACGGTTCTTGAATATATTTCCCAATGGTTGTCAGTAACGGCAGGGTTAAGCCAAACATTTTGGAAACCATGTCTACATAACATGTCTTGTTGTGACTCAACAGAAGTGTTATATGCTTTCTTCACAAGTCTTTTATTTGGGAGACCTTGTAATCTAAGCCAGTATTCTATCAACTGTGTTTGTGAATCAATGTGAGTGAGTGGGACAGTTCCTAGCAGTTATGGCTGATAACCAATCAGCGCTCCGAACGACCCGACACCGTGAGAAGCCTGCTTGACCGTGAGTGGTCCAAAGGTCATCAGAGACCCTTTAATTTTTAACCTCTTCAAAATTAGACATTGTCTGTATCAGAAGATTGAAGTTCACTGTCCGTTGCTCCGCATGCATAAAACGTTACATACTCAATAATTCTATACGATCATACAGTTTATGGAATATTCTGTTTCGGTAAAAGTACGTAGTGGCCGCAGACTTTCTAGACAAAACGTAGGTCATCTTAGTTCAAATGTCGTCTTGTATAAGCCTGGTGTGTTGGACCAATGCCACTCTGGCATCAGCATATAGCGTCCTTGACCCTGGTTTAAGGACACCATGCTGAAGTCCGAGTTGCGCTGCACAGTAAAGCTAAAGTGTTCCAACTTAAAACCTTTGAAAATCCTTCTTTTCCTTGGATATTTTTGCCCAACCTGGAGACTTTGTTGGTTAAAAAGAACAGGTAGGGTCTGAGCTTTCTATTTTGGTCAAAATTTCTTCAGTTCACCAGTTTTGTTGGCGTTACTGAGGGAGAGATCATCAGGCTGACTGAGTTCAAAGCATGCCAAAGGTCAAGATACATGCTTCAGTCCTTATAGCAGAAATCTCGACATTTATGATCAAAATTTGCCCGGTAAAAAAAATTATTTAAAACATAAATAAAAAACAGGCGGGTAGGTAAACTGCACGTTATGCGCAGATCCGGAAATGAGGTCCCAACCCCCTGTTTTCTTTGCAATTATTTCTCAAGTTCAACCTTGTGACTTTCTGGTGGAGAAGAATTTTTAAGATTGAAATAAAGGTAAGTACTTTTACAATGTCTTGTTTCATTGCCTCTTATTTCATTCTAGTTGCATTGGGATCAAGTAACTTTGACGTTATCCCTGTTGCTCCGAAGGGCGGCGGTTAAGCAGCTGTACAACACAAAATCACCTTAAATATTGTCGTTTGTCTTCCTCCAATTTTATCAGCAGTTCGACAAGAATGGACCGGGCACTGAGCTAAATTCCATATTGCAAAAGTTTAAACTTTGTTCCAACACAAAGAAGGGACTCGCCATAAATTTTCGGTCGAGCACTTCGACCTTCTTCAGATGAAATGATTCGCTGACTAATCCGGAAGTCGTCGGATGACGTCAGGTAGCAGCGAATCATAAATGGCGGGAAGGCGAAACCTGCCACCATCACGGTTCAACGAGGGCATATAGCATTACCTGTTTTTTTCAAGGAATTGTCAATGAATTGTCCTATGTAGGTAAATGAACAGGACATGTATAATAATAACATTGAATATCTCTGCCTTGTCACGTGGTAGTACAGCATCGGACTTACATACAATAGATTGTAATCACTTTTGACGGTCTTCTTTGTAGGTCGGATAATCAATTGTAAAGTGGAATTCGTTTTCAACACCATTATGGCATGTGGGACACAGTCTCTCATTGGCTGGTGTGTTGTAGTGTCGGCCCTTTTCTATTTGTAGGGTGTGAGCTCTAATCCTTTCGTTTACTTATTTCCAAAGAATTTGTTTTGAACGGAAAAGAGATATTTTTCGTAACGGAATTTTTTTGGGGATTTTGCAATATAAGTGCTGAGTATTATGTTAAGACTTTTTTATTTCTTGTCTCCAATGAGAGAGAAACGTGTCTATCAGACGGTTCTTGAATATATTTCCCAATGGTTGTCAGTAACGGCAGGGTTAAGCCAAACATTTTGGAAACCATGTCTACATAACATGTCTTGTTGTGACTCAACAGAAGTGTTATATGCTTTCTTCACAAGTCTTTTATTTGGGAGACCTTGTAATCTAAGCCAGTATTCTATCAACTGTGTTTGTGAATCAATGTGAGTGAGTGGGACAGTTCCTAGCAGTTATGGCTGATAACCAATCAGCGCTCCGAACGACCCGACACCGTGAGAAGCCTGCTTGACCGTGAGTGGTCCAAAGGTCATCAGAGACCCTTTAATTTTTAACCTCTTCAAAATTAGACATTGTCTGTATCAGAAGATTGAAGTTCACTGTCCGTTGCTCCGCATGCATAAAACGTTACATACTCAACAATTCTATAAGATCATACAGTATATGGAATATTCTGTTTCGGTAAAAGTACGTAGTTGCCGCAGACTTTCTAGACAAAACGCTTGTCATCTTAGTTCAAATGTCGTCTTGTATAAGCTGGTGTGTTGGGCCAAGGCCACTCTGGCATCAGCATATAGCGTCCCTGAATTGACCCTGGTTTAAGGACACCATGCTGAAGTCCGAGTTGCGCTGCACAGTAAAGCTAAAGTGTTCCAACTTAAAACCTTTGTGAAAATCCTTCTTTTCCTTGGAGATTTTTGCCCAACCTGGAGACTTTTTGGTTAGAAGGAACAGGTAGGGTCTGAGCTTTCTATTTTGGTTAAAATTTCTTCAGTTCACCAGTTTTGTTGGCGTTACTGAGGGAGAGATCATCAGGCTGACTGAGATCAAAGCATGCCGAAGGTCACTTTGGCAAGATTTAAAAAAAATATACATGCTTCAGTCCTTATAGCAGAAATCTCGACATTTATGATCAAAATTTGCCCGGTAAAAAAAATTATTTAGAAAATAGTTAAAAAAACAGGCGGGTATGTAAACTGCACGTTATACGCAGATCCGGATATGAGGTCCCTACCCCCTGTTTTCTTTGCAATTGTTTCTCAAGTTCAACCTTGTGACTTTCTGGTGGAGAAGAATTTTTAAGATTGAAATAAAGGTAAGTACTTTTACAAGGTCTTGTTTAATTGCCTATTATTTTATGCTAGAAAGGGCGTCGGTTAAGCAGCTGTGTAAAACAAACACAGAATCACCTTAAAATTGTCGTTTGTCTCCCTCCAATTCTATCAGCGGTTCGACAAGAATGGACCGGGCACTAAGCGGTAAGGTTGCCATAGTAACAGGAGCGTCCCGAGGGGTCGGTAAAGGCATCGCCCTACAACTTGCGGAGGCCGGAGCCACAGTCTACATTACAGGTGACCCGAAGTTCATATGCACATTTGTCCCACATGCCATAATATAATGGTATTGAGAGCAAAGTCCACTTCATAATGGATTGTCCGACTTACGAAGAAGATCGCCAACAGTTTAACAATCTATTGCAGGCCAATTCATTTACAACTCCTTGCAAAAATGAGACAAAGCTATATTGACATAATGTTTTGAAGTATTAGCTTGTACAATATCAACTAGATTGTTTATTCTGTTACATTAGATTAGTTCTTAGATACTTGCAATAGTGTATAGTTCAACTCCCATGTATACACAGATTGACTTACATTGTACCTGTTACATTTGTCGCGCAATAAAGTTCTTCTATAACATGTAGAAACATACATGGGAGTCATTTAAAGATTAAGGTTTCGTCACAACAAACAGAGAAGCAATGGCAATACATATAGCGTTACTTTTCGCTATAATTATAACAGGTCGTCTTCGTCAATTCTCATATGGCGTGTTAGTCCAAAGGATAACCTTAGCATTTGCCGTTGGTCTTCATTGTTACAGTGGTAATAATTTACAGGTGGAGAACGCATGATCTCTGCGAATAAAAGATTTACGTTTTTTACCTGCATGAAGATGGAGGTATTGTTTCCATGCTGTTTTCACTATGGAGGTTATGTGGGGTAAGAACCACTGAAAGATTTGTAATGTTTTCGGTAGGTGTGGGGATGGTGATGATGCAGGTCGATTTTGGGCCCTCTGTTGGTAGACCTTGGTACTGCAGCAACACGTTTTGTGTTATATCTTTGCACTTAGACTTGCTGTGGTGTTGATTTTTATGTGATGTGTAGGTGTATAGTGGATGCATATTTAGTGTGAATTTCGGCCTTCTATCTGTTTGTTGTGCATCTGCATACTGTTAAAGCTCGGATTTTCTTACCCCTTTGTTCACCCCTTTGTTCAATGTAAGGTAGATTTACAATTACAATTACTCTACACAAGAACAAACGAACCAACGAGCATTTTTTCTGAACCCTTTCCAAACACATGATACACGACCAATTGTTCCAGGTCGGACGCTGCTGCCCAATGGCCGCGGTACTTCACTAACAGACTGTGTGGAGGAGGTACGTAATTCATCCATGAAAAATAATAAAGAAAATGTTTGTTTATCGTCAATTGAATACAAAAATACCAAGTAGGTATGTATTTTTCAAGATACAACCAATAAGAAATGTTCATACTTGGTTCAATCTCAGAGCAGATGTTGGGTGAGCCTAAATCGTTACTCTACAATAACCGCTAAATGGGCTTGAAG
Organism: Branchiostoma floridae; assembly: GCF_000003815.2. Classification (NCBI taxonomy): domain Eukaryota; kingdom Metazoa; phylum Chordata; class Leptocardii; order Amphioxiformes; family Branchiostomatidae; genus Branchiostoma; species Branchiostoma floridae. The sequence continues at coordinate 8,828,067 of NC_049994.1, read as the reverse complement.
AAAACGTCACTGTACGTAGGCTGGTTTGCAATTAGGACTGGAATCTTGATACTGCTGTCGAAACTCTAGAGACAAAACGACTAGTCTGTCCTTATACAGAGGTATTACAGGATTGGGATGAAAAGCTGAGACCTTTGGTTTTGTTAATTTTCAGATAAAGAAAAGAGGAGGGCGCGCCATTCCTGTGCAGTGTGATCACGAGAAAGACGATGAGGTCAAAGACCTGTTTGACAGGGTGGCGAGGGAACAACATGGGCGCCTGGACATCCTCGTGAACAACGCGTACAGCGCATCGCCGGTAGGTCCGGTGTGACAGCGATCTCGCCCCCCCGGGGGGCGAGATCACTAGCGTTTTCGCCCCCCTTCAGCGTTTTCGCCCCCCCCCCCCCAAGAGCAGCTGATTACTACATATTACAGGTACGCTACCTGGTAACGTTACTATACTGCACCTGGGGAGTAACGTATACGGTGTGTTACCTGGTACCTATATGGCACCTTATTACCGTACCGTAAGATGTCATACCTCGAAAGTCGATAATATATTGTTCGGTGCAAACATGACATTGAAATGAAAAAGACAATTTTTGCAGCTGAGGTGGCATAAAAACAGTGCTACTGCGAACGTATAAATCAACACCGTCTATGGTACGGAATACGTCAGCTATATATATGTTTTCCATTTGTCACAGTGTTTTCTTTCTTGTGCTGGAAACATTTCCAAAGCACTAACAAAAACACACGTACGGGAATAATAGTTTCTCATTATAAACACTATCTACGCGCAAGTTGATATAGCTGTTGCTAAATGCTACACAAACACTGGTAAAGTACCTGTCTTAAGAAACACGGGTAAATGCATCAGTTCCTAAATACTAGAAAAAACAGTCATGTTGGAGGTGAAGATATCCCTTGGCCAGGTGCATATACCAAAATGTGTGTTATTCTAATTAATACCTAATATTTGCATAATTAATAAAGACATTACATAGTTCTTTTGTGGTCACTTCATGGTAGAGACTTCATATTGGAGATATATAGGTTGCTTGAGGACAGGTGAATACAATGAAATACATCTTATGTCAAGACTCAGGTATATGCAATAATGGGAATACAAGGGACCCAACCCTCTTTGTCTGAAACAAGTTCAACTATCTTATTACCATGTAATTACGTTAATATTGATACTATGAATGTATCAAACTCGTGTACTTATATCATTCTGAAACTACATTTTGTGATTTATACCAATCAACTTCTAAAATGTCATGTAAACCCGTTTTTTTTGGGGGGGGGGCGAAATCGCTAAAGGGGGGCGAGGTAGGGGGGCGAGATCACTAGTCGGGGAGGGCGAGATCGCTAGTGATTTCGCCCCGGGGGGGCGAGATCGCTAGTGATTTCGCCCCCGGGGGGGCGAGATCACGGGGGGGGCGAGATCGCTGTCACACCGGTCTGCGTTTATTCAAGTCGGTCCTCGGTGTCAAACGTCCAAACAGTATGGTCTTTCAGTGGACGAGGGACGTATCCATTACCCTGGCCATGTGCCGGCTCAGAGTTGTGTCATGGTGGCGTCAGGTGATATTTTCCAAGTGGTCTTTCGGTGATCTCCAAGATCTTCTAGTGATCTCAATGACCAAATGATTTTGGTTGCTCATCATTTGGCCGTCTGTCACATTCCTTAGGGCTACACTGACTAGTTCCACTTCACTATTCTAAGTGCTGCAGCAGCGTGAAGTAGAATCTGATGAGTCAGCATTATATCCTACGGAATGCGACAGACGGTCACCGAAAGGTTGACAGTCGATTATGACACACAGTGGCTGTGTACACAGAGAACTTTGTGACCAATGATTCATCGATCATTTGAAACTATTGTATTTCCCACTGAAAATGTAGTTATGAATTCAAAGTGGACATGATATGTTGACTATATTGGCTTTCCCAGGTAGGTTTTGGTTGTTGAAAGCATCGTCTTCTCCATTCTTTTTGGAAGATCCCCTCCTCCTGAAGTCTGTCTAGTCCGTAATTCAATGTCAGTGTTTCTTAAAATGTTTTTCTTCCATCTTTTCATCTAGGGCCTACCAAAAGGGCCCAGTTTATCTTTTGTTATCAATGGTCAGGATTACAAGCTTGTTCTGCATGATATTACCACAGGGGATACATATACTCATTACAAGTATTGTTGTTCTGTTTTCCTCCTTATCAGGAAATTACAAAGAACTTCCAGTTTTTGTTATCATTTATTCAGGATTGCATAGATCATATCAAGGAGCCGAAGAGTTTTTGGGACCCTGAGCCTTTGGAGACTTGGAACCATGCCAGCAACCTAGGGATAAGGTAATGTATCTGTTGGCAATTATATTAGCGTTGCTTCGATTTCATTTAATTTTGATTTATTCATTTAACATATATCAAAATCATACACGATTTGTCCATACACAAGAACATAAAAGGGAACAGAAAAGCAGAGGAAGAGGAAGGAACTAGGCAAAGACAATATGTCTCTCTCTCCCATGATGGTAAACATAATTTACCGCCCGGAAATTTGAGGAAAATGTGTAAGAAATTCACGTTCTGCTGCAGTACCATAATAATATGCTAGGGTATCCAAAACCTTAGCATTTCCGGGCTTGGCCAAACCTTATCGCCATTCATAATACAATGTATCATGAGTCAATCCACAACTTTTTTTTCATTTATTTTGTTCACTGGCAACATATATGCAAAAACGGTACACTACTGGAAACAGAAACTCTTTACCAAAGGTAAATGCTTTCAAATTGTTTGTTCAACCAGAGAAATACATTTTATTTCTGTCTATTTTCTTAAAATCATATTCTCACATGCAGGGTTGTGAATCAAGAGCGCAGTGTTAGGCCTACGTCACATTTCCGAATCGGGTCCGGCCAGGCATCTTTCGGGAACGAGATGTATAATACAAAATAACGTTACACAAAGCTACACAAAACGTAAAGAGAATAGTGACATGGACTCGTGGGCATTATTTGTGTATATTTTTCTTTCGTTTCCACAAACAGCTTTGGAAATGTGAGTCTAGATTTCTGAGTGTTTTTTCAGAGGTGTTTACATCTGCGCTGTCCACGCTGCCCGGCTGATGGTACCGGCTCGGAAGGGGCTCATCGTCAACATTTCCTCGGAGGGAGGGCTCACGTATTGCTTCAACTCGTGGTACTCTATCGGCAAGGCGGCCGTAAGACAAATTCTGATTTCTTTTTTTTTCCTTGCCTCTAATTATTCCAATCTCCACCTTAGTTAGTTTGTATATATGCCAAAGCTCATAAAATCATATTCATCCTCTGCAGTTATCCATAATTATAAGTCTCAACAAGACTGCCCCTGCAGTATCTGAAAAGTCTGCTAGGTGGTTAAATCTATATCACATTCTCTGTAGCAATTTGCCACCGACGGATCATGATCATAGCTTATCCAGAACATGAACTATCAAGACTGTAAATTCTACTGCAGTGCCATTAAAAGCCGCTATGGGCCTGAAGTCGCACTTGCCCTTTATTTTGTTGACACCTACGTACTCACAAATAAAATATCATACATTTCCATCCAGGGCTTCCTGAGTCATCGAGGTATAAAAACAGTCAATTCTCTAGGGCAAGCATTCATGCAATTTTAGAATATTTTAGAGCGATACAGAGCGATCTTTAATTGAATAAAAAAAAACACCCCCTTGACGTCGCCATGAAATAATCAGAACTTTCTTTTTAATATAACGTTACTGAGAAACACCAGAATTGTTTTTGTGCACTTATCTAAAACAAACAAAAAAAATCCATTTATTTACCAAAATGAAGAAAAGCTACTTTTTTCATAAACAGGCGGACCGTATAGCATCGGACTGTGCGGTAGAGCTGAGAGAGCATAACGTGGCTTTCCTGTCCCTGTGGCCTGGCGCTACGCGCACAGAAATCTTCATGGAGTGGGCGGAAAACTGTCAGCCTGCAAATTTTCTTCAGTCAGCGGTAAGCTTAGTCTTCAAGTAGCGTCCTTATAGATCGAATAGTGTAAATGACATACTAGACCCAATATGTTGACTTATTCATACCTATAGATATCCATATATGTGTGTTTAGTTGTACTGTAAGTTGTTGTTATACATGCAGACTTTACGAAAGTCGCAGTACTTTTATTTGTCGTGTCAATAAAGATTTCTATAACGTCCTTGGGGATAGCAAGTGGACGGACGGTGGCTTGAAACTGCTGTATTTTCAAAATATTGAAGTTTGAAAACACCATCCATTGACTTGATTTCTCTGCACACTAATATAAAGCCAATTTCAATTCGCTGTGGTATATATCCTTCTGGTATATCTACTTAACGTCTTGTTTCATAGTATCAACAGAATTTGGATGTTCATGCAGGCAAGGGAAAATAAAAGTAACGCCATCCCCTCTCTCCCATTCACACACAGCCACACTGCTTTAGAATCACTTATCTTACCGGTCCGAACTCTTTGAAACTTTTTGAAAATGCTGAGCACTGATACCAGTTTGGTTATTTTAGAAATGTGTAATGAAACGATATATTTGAAACACAGCACATATTAGCTGATGATTTCAGACATCAATGATGTTCATAAAACAACATCTTTCTCCTGTCAGGAAAAGGAAAGATATATGTTGAACTCAGAGAGCCCCGAGTTCCCCGGGAAATGTATCGTCCATCTTGGCATAGGTAAGCTCACGTGTTCAGAAACTATACAATCATTCGTGTACTTATTTAGTTGTCGGTTGATTCTTGTATATATAAATGTTGCTCTATCAAGCTCTGTGGATGGCTGGTCAAATAGAAATTGAACAAATAGCGAGAATAGCATGTTAGGAGAGCCCACACGTACTTTCTCCTTTGGCCGGCCGACTCCTCTTGCATATTATTTCCTCTATTTCTCCAATCTCTACTACAATGTATTTGACCCGCGGAGCCTGGCTATATAAACAAACTTTGAAACGTCACCCGAAAAAGGTGTATCTTTACATTAACCTACAGGCATTATATTTCCATTTCAGACCCCAACATCATGAAGAAATCGGGAAGAATTTTCACCACTGGAGACCTTGCAGATGAGTACGGCTTTAAAGACATTGATGGTAGGGAGCAAATCTTCTTAAAGTTCCTTAAGTTAAAGCAAATAGCACAAGACAAATGATTAGTACATTAAATGGCAGTGGCTGTACAAAAAACGTAGTGGTGTCTTCTGACGAACACACTATGATTCTGGTAACATTAACTGACAGTTAAGTTCTAATGATGATGACCTGGGAGCTGTATGTATTGTGTATATGTAACAATACAATGTTTCAGACTCTCAAGTTATACAAGGAATACACACACATACACACTGCTCCCAACGATGCATATTGGTGTTGCAGCTGATAAAGATACCATACAACGTTGCGTTGATTTTGATAATTGTCGAGATTATGTTGAATTTTCTGATATCAAAATCTTCACTTAAGTCTACTGTGTGTATACTTCTAGGGAGTAAAATAATAATGTTTCCTAGTAGCCCTCATAGCATTGTTGTCCTGTTGTACTCTTTCTAAATCTTGTCTCAGAATGTTTCAGAAGCTAGACTGACATAAGTGAAAAACACATAAACACTGATGATATGCTGTATTTGCAGGCCGGTCTCCCCCAGACTATGTCCGCCGGCTAAGAGACAGACTGTCGATGTTTGGCTACTCCAAGCTGGCCGCCTGGATACCAGCTTCTGTCAAGATCCCCGGCTGGATGCTCTCTGCATACTACCACATACTGTAACTCATGTGGAAACAGTAGCTGGATACGGTGTTGTGTGTGTGTGTACATTCTAGATGTGATTGGCAACATTAGATCACTCGATTTTGTTAACGCCATCCTCTGTAAACCACTAACTGCACAAGCAAAATGGGGTAAATGTTTAATCAAAACGAAGGATGTTAAATAGTTTAACACGTGGGATCATGTGGTATAAAGGCAGAGTGTTTGGCCCAGAACCCAGAGGTCTTGGGTTTAAATCCTGTCATATCACCAATCTTGTGTAAAAGATGGGGTAAATCGGATAAATTCTTTATCAGATGTTGGAGTGAAAGATGGGCTTCTTTAATGGTTATGTACCAAATATACCCAGATGAACAGTTGAGCACCAGGATTAAGTTGTTAAGAGCTAGTTTAATTGATTAATAAATCCTCATAAATTATTGTTAACAGCAATTAAAACTACAATGTTCATGTATCTATTGTCAGTAGACTATCGATACAATGTACATGTACATAATTTAACTATGATATGTACTAAGCAAAGACTTTTACATCATTCTATTGCACAGTCAACTAAGATAAGGGATTGGAGTAGACAGCCTCCTTTGTAGCCTTCCATAAGTGCTGGCATCTATTGTGTACAATATCAATGATTTAGGCTAGCTCTTATTGTTCTAGAAATTAGAATGTCAAATTTCCTTCTATATTCATAATCTGCATATGCACTTTGTTTAATACTTGTTTTAGTAATTAGGATGATAAGTTTGTTTCTTCTTTTTTTTGGCCATACATTGTACCATGTACGATCGTTGCACAATAAAGTTCTTCTATTGTGGGGGGTAGTGCTGATTTTTTATTTTCAACATATCTGGGTCAGGTTCTTACGCCAGGACAGACATGTCTCCACTCACTAGTCCCCAACAATAGAAGCCAACACCCGTGGAAGGCCGCGAAGAAGACTAGGAAGTAGTGGGTATAAAGTCTATAGATAGGGGACATGGATGATAGCCTGGTATCTACCCTATGCCACCTCTGATTCACTCCTCTGATTGCTTTTCTGCAGAAAAATCTGTCCCCATTGCAATGTTTGTTCCTTACATCCTATACTATAACAGGAATAAAATGGTCTGAATTAGCATAACGGGGATCTAACTAACGAATGCTTGTTTGAGTGCCGTCACCATGTCAGCACTAAGAATTGTGTGACACAGAGACATTCAGATTTTTCGCCTATATCTTAGGCGATCTCTCATGCCAATCATTTTGTATTGACCGATACCAGACTATTCAGTAAAACAATTGTACAAAGACTTCCAATCAAAATGTGACAGAGATCGGAATCAATCAATGTACAACTACATTTTGAACCCTAATTCCATTTAGCATAGGCTGGAATTAAGTATATTTTTTACAGAGATCAATCCGATTCTGTATGTAAACAGGCCTATCTCTTGTTACAACATCTTGATCCCAAAAATGTATATTGCTATACAATTGCAATTTCATCTTTAAATCCTTGTTATCATACATATATGTATAAGAGTAATTGTTGCATATTAAACAGGTTCTCAGGTTTCTGTGATTTCCAAGTCTCCATCTGCTTCAACAATTTCTATATTGATGTCTTCTTCGTCTTGGGGCTCGTTCCCAGAGTGTGCTGCACCATTGCTGATCTCTGTCCCAGGGTCTCCATCCCCAGTTGTGCTGGTTTGCTGTTCAGTACCCCCTCCTCCATTCACTGTAGTGGATTTAAGATAATTATATCAAGTACTTGTAACAACAACACAAACATGCATAATTTTTGTAATTGACGAAAAAATACTAAAAACAAACAAACACATTCTGTTTCTTCAAATATGCAAAATGTTTTAAAAAGTCCTAGTATCAAAACCACAAGAACACACCATACTCATTATGAACTACACAATTGGGTATATAGATTGGACAGCAAAATGAGAAGAAAGCATTTCCTTTCCCATAACAAATAACATCCTTTTGAAATTTGACAATCATTATATCAAAATACTGTTATGAAAACTATTATTGTACATTATGTACCCACAATAAATGGATAGACAGGATAGTTTGCAGGTACATTATATACATTGTCATGGTAACACAAAAATTATAGTCTATCAAGTGAATTTGAATTACAAAGTAATGATTCAAAATGAAAGCTCATCTCATGTTGGTACAATCCATATTGGAGTTTGTAACATTAGTTTTTTTTAGGTAAGCAATTTGCTTGTGTTGAACAAAAGTTACAAACTCCAAAAAGTAATGAATTAAATGTCTGTACCTTCCTGCCCCTCGAGACTTTGTTGTTTCATTTTCTGAGCCAGCTCCTGTTCCTGGAGGTACTCTGCCTTCAGCGTGGCACAGACTTTCTTATGGGTGAACCAGTGGAGCTTCTGACATGCCTGGCCACAGTACTTCACCTGGGGGAGGGGGGCAGACAGGAAAGTGATCTTGATCCGGTTTACGTTGTTGAAGGTTACACATCGAGGCAATAAGGTACGCTTAATAGTAGCTGCAGCTACTCAAGCAACTGGATACAATTTTGGAAATGGCCATATGTTTCAGGTAGCATCCAAAACCTTTCGTAAGTAACACTGATTTTGTCTCACTTCTGTTTTCCATCTATAATTTGTCTTCACCTTTGTTACATATCAATTCATAGTAAGGGTATAAAACCTTAGCTCTTCAACAGATCTAGTCACTGTCAATGACAAACGGTAGTGGATGCTTGTCTGACTATTTCAAAAGTCATATCCAGTTGCTTCAGAAACAGCTATTTGGTATAGATCAATGCTCAATGAATAGGTTATCTTCCACTTGTAGTGATTGGACAGATGTTACATGCAGTATTTGTAGGTTCACTGTACCAAGGAAATTTTCCAAGCTTTCTTTGACAAATGAACCACGGCTCAATGTCCAATCCTAACAAATGTGACCCTTTCCAGTAGTGTGCATGTCGGATGAGCAACAACAACCAAGATTCGAACTCTCCATCCAATGATAAGATCTCCCCCAAAGGTATCAATGAACTCGAACAAAACTGACCTTTTTGCAGGCAGAACATTTCTTTTCGGCATGTGAGCAGTAGTGAGCAACAACAACCAAGATTCGAACTCTCCATGCAATGGTACGATCTCCCCCAAAGGTTACAAGCAGCTGGAGAAGTGTTAACTCGAAATCAAACAAAACTAACCTTTTTGCAGGCAGAACATTTCTTCTCAGCTTGCAGCTCCCCACATGTGAAACACTGGTCCTCTGCTGCTGCGCTCTGGTGGCCATTAATGGCAGACACGAGGATGGACAGGGCTGTGGGGTCATCGCCCTGTAGGTCAAGAACAAGAGACATTTTACTAGCTGTAGTTTTCTTCCGGGGACAAATAGTTTTTGCAATAATGTTGGTCAGTAAATGTCTTAAGAAGTATTGTGGAGACAGACTTCCAGGAGGTGGTCTTCACTCCTGGTTAGGGTTGTTAGGAATCTAGAGACAGTTCTCAGCTGGCAAGGTGGTCTTCACTGTTGGTTAGGGTTGTTAGGAATCTAGAGGTTCTGTGTTTGAGTCCCTGGCAGGCCCCAGTGTTGTACTCTTTGGATAGGCACTTAACACCCATTTCCTCACCCAAGGATGTAAAGCTATAGGTTGTATGTTTGCGTAAAGCCACATCATGTTAGAATTCCCATCACACTATTCAAGAGAGTCGGTGTCCATCCCAGTATGAGTGGATCAAACTGTTGTTGTACAGAACTGGTGTGTTACGCCTTGGGGTGGTTTACTGGTTATGTGAAACAAACTACTCATTTACAACTGTTACATTACAATTACCTCTCCTACATCAGTTTCTTTGACCTGTACGTAGTACATACCACAGTGACTGGTGCCACGTTGTGTACTATCTGTTGTAGCAGTTCGCTCTCGTGGTACGGGAAACTGCGTATCGACAAGCGAAGAAACTTTTCCTGTGCAACTGGGAAGCCGTCTTTCTCTCTGCCCTTCAAGAAACTAGAGAGAAGGAAGAAGTCACATGATTTGGAGCTGTGCACCAAAGTTCGGACTAAGTTACATACGTAAACGCACTATTGTAACAAACAAGTATACAGCACACTGATATCAACTGGTTTATTCAACAAACAACAATGACAACAAGTACACTAAGGCTGAATTAACAGGCTTGTTTACAATTAAAATGTCAACACTCACACACTGGCTATTTGGTTTAGCATTTGTTGTTCCATTACAATTTAAATCTGATGCTTGCAAGCTGGTGTAAAATCAAAATCTGATATTATATTCATACTACAGATATTATCTAACAAGATCGCCATATAGTAAATGGGGCTCTTTGTGAATCTATCAGTATTATCACCATATTCTTAACAAGTGGAAAAAATAACCTCCGTTAAAAGTGTAGTTTGACTCACTATTTCATCAGGTTCTGGAGGGTGTCGTTTTTCTCCACCAGCCACTTGTGAGCCTCCCTCAGCACACAGCCCTGGTAGTGCACCTTCATGTAATGATAATGGTTCATTCAGAAGTTTTCTAGAGATCTGGTAGTGTACCTTCATGTAAGAATAATGGCTTATTCAAAAGTTTAGTAGACACACATTGCAGCCAAGGGCTGAATTGCATGGGACACTTAACACAATTGGTAAAATCATCAATAACACGTGAGATTGCATGGCGTAATCCCGTGTGAGCAAAACAAAACCATTCCAGCAAAATGGACAAGGGAATTTCCAGAGCAGCCTTGTAAGCCCTGCTTCGCCCATTGGGTCAGTTAGTCGAGCTTGCTGAAGCTCGATGTTTCTGAGGGAGAAGAGAATCTGATGCTGCCACAGTGAGCATACTAGTAGTTCAGTGCCTAGAAACAGTCAATGGCCTTGCACTGAGCAAACTCGTTAAAAAAAAAAGCTAGCTAATTTGCTGATAACCATGGATAAAGTACCTTCATGGCCATGACCTCGTTAGTCTCTGACTGCTTCATGAACTTGGTGCACAGGGTGTCCAGCAGGCGGGCCACCGTCACCAGCTCATCCTGGAACTCTGGGTTCTCCTGGAGGTGCAGGATGATCTGAAATGGGAACAATGGACATGGTAAATTCATAGGATATAGGAGAATTATTTTCTACAACCAGTTAATATTCAGTTTGCTTACATTTCATCGGCATCTATCAGAAACTTTTGTGAGATCTCCAACTGACTGGAGTTATGCTTGTCAAATAAACTTTTCAGAAGGTTAAACAATGGAAAAACAGTTAGGGTTGTTGGTGTGAATGTATGAAGTTCTATTCCTGTACCTTAACAGGGTTGAGGTTGGACATGAGAATGAGTTTGTGGACACAGTCAGCCAGGCTGGGGGGTAGCTTTGGCTCCTTCTCTACACCTGGGGAGGGGAAACAACAACACAAAAATTCATTCACAATTTATCTTTTCAGTCATCCTCTTCACAAACTAACCAACCAAATGATCACAAAGATAAAACTTCAAGAGGGTAAGAAATGTCAGCCCCTTACAGTTACATGCAAACCAAAATTTGACATCAATGTTATTCAATACCTAATCAAATGGGAGGGAAAAGGATACAAAACTTTCAAGAAATAGTGTGACTGTACAACCATGTAGGTCTGCAATCTCATGCTGTGATTTGGTGTAGTTCAAATCTGATATCAATGTGATATCAAATTGTCATAGCAATGTTATTCCGTTACACATCATATGGAGGGAAAAGGCTATGAGACTGTTAAGAAATGGACCATCCTCGTAGATCTCACCCTGTGGCTTGGTGTAGTGGTCCAGTTCCTCCCTGGAGAAGAAGTTGTTGATGAGACTGACAACTGCATGCTGCCCTGGTGGAAGTGAAAAAAAGAAACCAAGTTTCATCAAACAGAAACAATAACTCTGTCAGGATATTGGAGATTTCTTGTAGACTAGTAGCACTTGGACAGTAGCATAAAGAAGTAGCTCCAGTCACTACGTGGGACGACCAGAACATTGGCAGTAATTTCTTGGTTCTTGGATTTTATAAAAAACAATACATTGGAAGTGTGTATTCATAGTGTCATGAACTAAATAAAAATAAAACTGTGAAGATACAACCCGTAAACATTGCAAGAGTTGTAATACCCTGGACTGCAGATCTTACCCACAAATGCTGCCATCTGTGATGCCGTCCGTCCCACTGTGTTGACGGTGCTGGTCCGTGCCCCTGCCTCCAACATCACCCTGGTTACCTCCAGGTTACCTGAGGACAGGTCAAGGGTCAATAGTATGCTCAAGGTTACCTGAGGAAAGGCCAAGGGTCAACGGTATGCTTCAGGTTACCTGAGGACAGGGCAAGGGTCAACAGTAAGCTCAAGGTTACCCGAGGACAGATCAAGGGTCAATGGTATGCTCAAGGTTACCTGAGGACAGGCCAAGGGTCAATGGTATGCTCAAGGTTACCTGAGGACAGGTCAAGGGTCAACAGTAGGGCTGGGTATCGGTACAGCGTACCGGTACAAAACCGTTTTTTCTTATTGGACCGGTCCAGTAAAACCGGACCTGAAAAAATCAGGTGGACCGGATGTTGGACCGATTAGAAAATTAACAGATTATTTTATCAGGCATTCACACGTTTTGACGCTTGCAGGTGGACGAAAATAACGAGTGAAGTAGAGTAGAATTTATAGTCATTTCTACCAAGTTTTACAGCCAATCGCATAGGTGCAGTGAGCGTTGTAGGATTTTAAAACGCCAGTGTAAGTCTAATACTCCATCAAAAAAAATATTTTTGTAGTGAAATGGACCATTGGTATGAGTCATACTGAATCAGGTCCAGGTTCAGGTCTGGACCGGGACCTGATCCTTTGGACCTGAACCGGACCTGGACCTTAATTTTCTGTACCGGTACCCACCCCTAGTCAACAGTATATTGACCAGCATGTTAATTTATAAAAAAAGATCCAAATGAAATAATGGAGAAGATAAGCAGTCCAATCCTGTGGAAGTAGATAAAATCTTGTCTTACATGGCTTGTAGTAAGTTGTATTTACTCTACAAACCTTAAGGTTCACCGGTTACACAAAACAAACAAACAAACATACCTGACAATGCAGCAAACATGAGTGCTGTGTAGCCATGCTCGTGCTGGTTGGAGTTGACATCTGCTCCATTCTTCAGTAGGACCTGACAGATGTCCGTCTGCGCCTTGTAGGCAGCATGTTGTAAAGGAGTCATGCCATTCTGAAATACAATAAATTCATGTTTGTTCACACAAACAATAAGCAATAGATATATTGAATGAACTAAAGTAAATTGTCGTATTGAGGTCACCTGAGTGGCGCCGAATGGCAGCTCGCTCGAGACACTTGCGACAGTCGTATTGAGGTCACCTGAGTGGCGCCGAATGGCAGCTCGCTCCAGACCCTTGAGATTTAGCCCCGCCTATTGTAAGCTCCTCGCAATTCAGCCCCTGGCTGCAAAGAGTGAGTAGTCGGCCCACCCAATATCCAATAACCAAGTAAATGTGTTATGCCACTAGCCAGGAAGTTTATACCGCCTGCTGGTTCAATTGAAGGACTTTCTGACTTACATGAATAAACTTTCTGGCTCGTAATGACCAATCTCTATTGTCATGTGTCTATAACTTAAGGCTACGTAATTTAGTTGTTTGGTCCTTAGAACCTCAAAGAAAACTGTAGTAGGAAAGTCAAATGTGCTATATTTTTTCTGTTTACACTCTGGTCTGTTTGTTCTCCAATCCGGACATACTATTACTATTACACAAATCATGTATATTTTCTTCCATCAGATGATGACTCACCTCGTCTAGACAGTCCACCCTCACATTATTCTTGCTCAGCAAAGTCTTCACTTGACTGATGTCTCCTGTGAGACAAGTTCACATGTCAGCTGGTTGTTAGACATTAGAATGTCACCCTAACCACCTGTTATACATAGCCGACCATAGCCTCACGACCTTCTCTTGGAAGCAAGTCATGAGCAAGATAATCTGTGGTTGCCTACTGGTCGTTAAAAGTCGTCCGTGCCAGCCAACTATAAATTTTCAAAAATACATGTATTTTGTATTATTGTGAGGAATACTATAGAAGTACTTAGTAACCCAAATGTTTGAATAGCTCTTTCAACCTTGTTTTGTGCTGAAATTTAAGTTTAGCTAAATTGAAAAAATGCTCTTCACTGTATGTCAAACTTATCTTCATTTTGCAATGCTCATGTATACTGTACGTGTTGAACACTGAAATACTGCCATTTATGCAAATCTAATGGGACATGAAATCATGTGATCCATTCTGCTAAGTAAAACTAAAAGGATGGTCTGATGTAGTGCAGGGACAGAGTAATGTGTCAAAACCTGAAAGCATGCCTGCGAAGCTGGTGTGTTAAACTGAAGGGGAGTAATGGCGATAAAGAGACAGATAGGGCCTAGGAAAAAATGTTCTGTTCCCTGTTTCCAAGCCCGCATACCCTAGCCTTTTGGGGGTGGGCAGTAAAGTCACATAATTTCCAGTTAGAATTAGTATTCAGCCTGCTTCAAAACTGCTTGTCCTATGCAATGAAGGATAACATGTATCCACAGATTTGTTTGACAATGAAAATATGTGTCCTTATGCATTTTTATCACTAGGGTTTGAGCCATATAAGTCTAAAAAAAAGATAATCCATACCTACCGACCCTGATTTTAAATTTTTCAGGACAGGAAAAACAACATTTTCCCCTGGGCCTAGGCAATTTGAACATGTAACAATGAGGCATTAGGACTAATAAGAGTGCAGCTTCCATAATGGCTGTATCTGGGTTTTCTAGGTAGCCAAGCTGCCAAGTATCAAATCATACAAGTGGTCCATTAGCTGTTGTAGCCCTGGCTAGCCTGACACATGATTTATACAAGGAAAACAATGAGTTAGTTTAGAGGTAATGGTTGTTTCTTTTTTTCTTTCTATATTATTTCTTCCTTTAGTGCCCACAATCTTCATGTTGATCATTACCGCACAGTCCTATCTGAGGGACATCCCTAACCAAAGGTAGGCCCTCATTTACACCTGAGTGAAGTGGGGAAAGTCGTACAAAGTGCTTTTCCCATGGGCACAAGATTAGTGACATGGCAGGGTTCGACTCTGGACCTCTTGGGCCTGAGCCCAAATGCGCTGCCGATTACGCTCCGCGATCTCACTGCGTATATGTATGATGGCTTTTTTCTGTGTGTAAAATGTCTGTAGAGACATATAGATAAAATGGTAATTTCTAACAAGCTACTCATTTGATGGTAACATATATCTTTTTGATTTTGCAGATAATCTGGATTCATTATTCTTATGTCATGATATTTTGAATTTTGTTTCAAGATATTTTTCTCTCTTTTTTTAAATTTTTAATAGCATATACTAATTGGAGTTATATGTAAAAAAACAATACATGTAAGAACGAAACCAAGGGGGTTAACCTCCTTGATGAAGCATATCATCCTCCATTATGATTTGGACTTGAGATTTCCTTCATTTACAACAAGTTCTTTTCGTACCTAAACGTAAACATATATAACGTTAGAAAGTTCTAGAGTTTTCAGACATAGGGGAGGCGAATTATTGATTTTTATGCCGGAAACAGCTGATATCAGCACAGAGTTAGGAATAATTTTTCCAAACTCTTTACTGGTACATCCAATCGTCACCACGTTCAACCAAGTACAAGATAATTAATGAAATATCCCCACAAAATTATGAATCTTTGTTGTCAGAGCTCCGACCGAAATTCAGGTGGCTGACAGACATTTCAGCCGATTTCTCAAGATTGCGATCATCAAACGGAACAAAACCACGTCTGCCTCATCAATACATCTCTACCAAACGATCGATAGCAAAAGTGATGATTTTATCTCACCTGCGTTTATCTGAGCGATCAAATCTTTCTCGTCGTCGTTTAAATCTCCCTTCTTCGGCGCCATGTTGGACATGCTTAGCGAAGGGGCATGTGGGAAATTGTAAGGGTCAAAAGGCGGTTTCCAGGACGCCGGATCCTGCGCTCTGGCATCTGGTGAAGGGGTCTCTTGGGGGCACAAGTACAGTGTACGTGATTTGTGTGATCAAGCGCGTAATTTTAATTCTGGCGGATCGATTAGGAAAGTGTGTGGATTGGAAATGAGGAAATTGTAACATTGTAAGAATAGTTGAGGGAAAATTGCAGTAAAATAAAAATCCAAAGCCTGTCACTTTGACAATGCCAAGGATATAGAAGAATTCTTTACTGTGTCATGTTGTTTTCGTCCCTGGTATAGTGAAAATTTCATCATCAACTATTATAAGGACAGACGGAAACACCCCAATGATATCCCCTCACACAACACATGGGTAAAATCACATGGGACCCAAACCAGCTGTCACTTTCCATTGTCATTTAACATAATGCGCTAATGAACAACAACAGTTATCATCTGCAAAGTGTAAACAAAAGGCAGTAGAAGATGCATGGACTGGCCTGGATGCGATTTGAACTTTAACTTGAACAAGGTCGAAGATGAAGCCCACTTTTTATTAGATTGTAGTTTATATAGTAATGATGGAAGTATTCTTTTTAGCTTTATTATAGGAAAGTTCCCTCGCTTTGAATCTTTGTCTAGTGTTGAAAAATTAATTTTTCTTATGAGGTTTGATCGAACGACATTATACAAACACATCTCAAGCTACATATTCAACATTACTAAGAAACGAGAAGAAGCCGAACAAATGTAATAGACTAGTTTTAGAATCCATGTTTTAGAAACCATGTGTACTGCATTACTACCTTTTGTATCTATATGCCTGTGTTCTACCAGACTCCGGATCGCTGGAAAATCGTACTACCGTATTCGTAGAAATGGAACAAATAGAGAGGAATATAACCGGCCAGGGAACAGCTCGCGATCCTAGCTCGCGGTCGCGTTACTGTTGCTTAGCCGGCTATATTCCTCTGGCCGGCATACTCCTCTATTTGTACCATTTCTACGATTTATTCCAGCGACTCGGAGTCTGGTAGAGACAAGCATGAATGTGCAATAAAGGCTATTATTATTATTAATGTTTTTCAAGATGTAACATTGTGTCTTCCGTGTCTTCCTTTCAAAACAATGCAATTCATATGCTTTAGTCCTTGATTTGAGAGAACGAGACGGAATATGACAAGTGCATCTCTTCGGTCTTTCATGATCATTCAAGTCAGAGAATTCAATAGATACACGAGGGTGGATTGCATATCCTTTCCGTTTTATTCCTTTTTGTTAAGATCTTGAGCTTACTTCATTTCTAAAATCCAATTAATCTTTTATTTTTTATTATTTAAACAGGTGTCTTTTTTTCTGAGTCCCTTGGGATAAAATTTACCCCAGTCATCGATGGCTTTTATCGTAGAAATTTCCCATGGTGCCGCAGTATTTTCCCGCGTGGTGCCGTGTGCAAAATTAGTCACGTTTAGTCCTGGTTTGTCATAGTTTGTGTGACAAAGAAGAAACACTGGTAAGTTTGTGCCAAAATTCCCTCAAATATTCCCATTTCTACCACCGTGACGAAGCTTTTACGATTTTTCTTTCAAAGAAGATGTCATGATAATTGTCTGGGAGGGTCAGGATTTTACGTTTGGTGGCAAAATTGTTCGATATCTTGGTGATTCCGACGAGCATGTGTGTCGAGCCGGAAGTCGTTTTTCTCTGCGCGTCTTGGCCATAGATACTGGTTGGAAAAATGAATGAACTCTTTTAGCTAAGACTTAGAAACTCTATTGTAAGAAAGGAGAGTTTGAAGATGTTGTTTTCCGCAATAGTTGAAGAAATGGAATGATGGAAATTTTGCTGTAATTTTTGTCCGACCAACATGCCTCAAGACTGCTGCCGTCAGTCTTGTCTTAGATGTTGCTCCATTTTTTTGTCATGACGGTTTCATTGTTAACAAATTTGCAATTTTCTAACTTTCTAGACGATTATATTTGTGTGTTTAGTGATCAGATTCCTTTTGTCGCATATTTTTATAGTTTTGGATTAAGCTGAGAAGTCCCTGACTCTGAACTGCACGCCAGCACGAAATGATGAAGCCAAATTGTTGTTTGAATGGGGGAGGGGGGCGGTCTGAAAGAAGCATCTAGAATAGGTCAAATATCACATTTTCTTAAAACATTAGTTATTTATAAATAAAAAAAAAATGTCTACCCTTCATCAATTTCATCACAAGGACAATTTTTCTTGTAGTTGTGTTATTTTTGTGTGGTAAACTGGCCACATGTGGACAAGCTGGTAGTTGGGTAGGGTAAACAGGTAAACAAGTCTGAGTTTGCTTTTTCCTGACATTCATTAATAATAATAATAATAATCACCAGGTGTATTTTGCCAGCCAGTAGGTACCCATTATGAGTAATGAGGCTGATTAACGTGGTCGAGGCACCTCCTCGAGCACGGGACCCCCGTTTTACGTCCCTCCCGGAAGACGATTTCGTGGAAAGCTTCGTGAGGCTACAGCAATCCGGACGTCCTTGGTTGGTCTCCCATCCAAGCACTGTCCGGACCGTCGCGTTGCTTAACTTCCGAGATCGAGGGATCGGGTGTACCAACGCGCCACGCGGCCGTAGCATTAACAAAGAACATTATTCTATTAGCTTTTACTGTTCAAAATGTGTCAATGGAAGGGAATAAAATAAGTTAGCAGTATGTCAGCAGAAATGTTGTTTCAAATAAAATTCCTATTTGCATGAATATCTTTCAGACAAATGGCTTGGTGATAAACCAGAATAAGTATTATAAGAAATATTTTTGATGTTTATGTAATACCAAGTAAACCACTTGGTATGACTTGTGTTAGATATTGTCTAAGATATCGTTATTTTTCTTGCAGTTCACAAATGTTCATTGGTATTTGATTTGTGCCATTTCTATTTGGTTTTAGCACATGTTTAAAATTGTATCTTTTATTGTTGCAGCAAGAATTTTTATGAGTCAGAAGCAGCCCAAGCCAACGCTCGGCGGTCAAAAGATCCGGACCAGAAAACGGGGTAGGTATATGTCACAAGATGGGTATAGGGTAAGAAACCCCCCTCCTCCCCTTTACACTAGATGGTGTAGTCACTGAATGAATGGAAAATAAATATCATCCCGTCTATCTGTCCAGAAAATCAAAACTTTATGACATGAAATTGATGGCAATGTATATTTCTTTAAAAAAAAATTAATAACCCTTAAACAATGAGTCGGACAAAACTATTAAAGCTGGACCAAAAGATCAGTGATCAGTTTGGTGTTAATGGTAATTAACATGGCACATGTAGTCTCCAAGCAGACCCTACGGTGCCTTAGAAATAGTATCAAAGCTGGCCAGGGACTTGGTATACCGGCACCAGGGTCTGCCCTCAGTCGGGCTGATCTGACGCTATTAGCATCTATTTGTTGCCTATTAAACTGTGCTTGCCGAGTAGGTGTTAATTGCCCTCCCGGCCTGGGATGGCTCGTGCGCCCCTGCACCGTCTCACGTCACGGGTCACCTACGATGACCGTTACCGGCAGATTTAAAATGCCGGCAACAATGGAGGCCAGAGTACGACATGTTTTCCGCGATGTATGGGGATTCGAGCCGAAGAAAGCACAGCTCGATTCCATTTTGGCCACTCTGGAAGGCAAGGATGTCTTTGTCGGCATCGCTACCGGTCAGGGGAAATCCCTATGCTACCAATGCAAGCCATAGTTGCTAGCCGGGAACAAACATCTGGTCCTTGACGCAGTTTTTGCCGGACGAAATTACAAAATCGCAGAACGAAATAGAAATAAACTTTCAGGAGACAGAAATGGCAGCGCGCTTGGCTTGTTGTGGTTCTTTCTACCGCATCCAAACATAACAGAGAGGATTACGATCAGGCGGCATGTTTTTAAAACTCATAACGTTAGTTTGGTGTTATTATATATGTATATCGAAATTTGTAGTTTGTTTGGCATTATTATCAGACTTCAAATCGATTTTAAACTAGATATTTTATGTATTGTGGCGCTTGTTCTATTACGTTGCGATGCTGTCAAATTTTTCAATCCGGCGCCATTTGGCGCGAACCTACCGCTGGGAAGTGCGCGCTATCACTAACTTCGTCCAGTGTAAGTCGCTCGTAAAGTAATTAGCACTTGACAACAGGGTGGGGCAGCGACACCATTGTTGAATAGAAACGCTCCACCCTGTTTCAGTGTAGGCAGACCTCCGGTGCCCGTTTGACTCCCTTAGCCGGCTATCTCCCTTTGGCCGGCTATACTAATTTTGCCAGCTTTGATACTATTTCTAAGGCACCGTAGGGTCTGCTTGGAGACTAGGCACATGCTGAGTTTGTGTGCCTGACTTCACTCACTGTTGAAGCTGGGTTCTTGCTGTGTGCCAGAGAAATGAGCGTGTTGTACTGCCTGGTGCCCCCCTCCCACTGGATCACCAGGCTATCAAAACATGCTACAGTACTGGAATATATAGATTCTCGTACAGAGCTGAGTTTTGCAGTGTTTTAAGTTTGTAGTTCAACCGTTGAAACAATTCTGTGGTACAGTAGTCATACATTGCAAGGAACTATAGCGGTGTTATGGCGAAGAGGTCTCTGCAAAACCTGCAAAAAATAGAGCCACCATGACATTTCATGATTTACAAATTACAGTAACCTTCAGCTGAAAGTAGGTGAATGGATAAGAATGATGGATAAAGCCAAGTTGCAAAAAGGTATATTTCTAGTACTTTTGTTAAGGCATAGGGACATCAAATGCAAACAGGACTGCATTATTGCATGCAGTTCAAGTGATGACCACTCAAACTGGACAAGACAGCTCGACCACAGACTCAATGTAATGTTACCATATTATTGGTGTATTAACCTCAAACTGTCATCCTGACAGAAGACATATGTACCAAACTAGAGAACATCTCCAATTTTCAGTATTGTAATCTGTTTATAGGAAATGGGTCTTCATTCTGTAAAGAGAAGAAAAATAGGAACAACTGCTTTTACAGTAGTATTGTGAGAAATACAGTTTTCTTACTTTTCCATTCAAATGTGCATCGTGATGTCTGTGATCATGATGTCTGTGATGCAGACGGATTAACAAGAAGAATATGTACATATCGTTACGACTGTCTCTGAGAATTATGTATGAACTTTAGTTTTACAAATCGTTCTGGCAAAAATAGCAGGATGTACAAGATGTTTTCTGCTTTAAAAATGGTCATGTAACCTGTAAAAATGTACATGTATGAGTATGACAGAATATCTATTCATAAACCCGATTTCCGACGAAAAACCTTCGTGTTCGATGAATATTCAGAGAAAGTAAAGTAAGATTTTCATAGAAAATGAAGTAAAAATTTCAAATTAAGTACTTAAGAAGTATGGTAGCCTGACTATTTCTTCCACCATGTACATATACATGTTTTGTTACAAAGCAAGCATGAATGAAGCGAGTTAGAAATGAAGCCTACATGTTCTAACGAGCTATGATGAAGCAATGACAGTGTAACCTTGGCTGGAAGCATTAGTGGTTCCCCCGTCCCCAGAGTGGGTTTTAATGGGCAGGTGCATTAGTGCAAGCTGCTCTTCTACTCATCTCTTCTGACATGATAGGGACAGATCATTGCTAATTGTGTAAGGGATAGGGTACTGTGGTTCGTCAGATTTTGCTTTGTTTTTGTTTTCTGGTTCTTACCGCAAATTTGAAACCGCCAGTGTTTCTTTCCATCTCTTCTGACACGATAGGGACGGATCATTGCTAATTGTGTAAGGGATAGGGTAATGTGGTTCGTCAGATTTTGCTGTGTTTTTGTTTTCTGGTTCTTACCGCAAATTTGAAACCGCCAATGTTTCTTTCCATCTCTTCTGACATGATAGGGACAGATCATTGCAAATTGTGTAAGGGATAGGGTACTGTGGTTCATCAGATTTTGCTGTGTTTTTGTTTTCTGGTTCTTACCGCAAATTTGAAACCGCCAATGTTTCCATTACTGTTAAGTATGTGGCATAGAGAAATTATGAAATTGCAAACTTAAGCCCCTGTGAATACACTATTTTCTCATTATCACGAAGTCTTTGCATCTGATTCTGACTATTGACTCAAATTCTTTACCAAGGTATAGACTTTCCTGAGACTCGGTTTTCAAGTTGATATTCTAACCTAGCATTAGACTTAAGCAAAAGATTTAATTTGTATTGCCTAGTTGATTTTTGAACAACCATTCTTGTTCAGCAAGCCTTCGACTAATAGGGATATTATATCCAGTGTGTTAAACACACAGGTTTTGTACCATGATCCTTTTTGACCAGTTAAGCTGGTTACTAGTACAACAGAAGGAAAGAAGTTCTTTAGTGTAGAAGTGTTGCAAATGCAAAACCTAAGAATCGCCATTCAAATAATACATGTATTATGAAATATGGTAGGTTATTTGTAAATGCTGTCCATGGCTCCATTACTTTTTGACATGCAGAAACAAAGATATGAAATTCGATTCAAATCACTTGCAGGCTGGTTTTGATTGATTTGAATTCTTATTGAAAACACACATCATTTGCTACTGTTGATCTTGGAACATTTACTGGGGTTTTATTTTTTTGCAGTATTCCATTGACCTCTCATCGCAAAAATATGATGCCACAAATTTGTGCTCTGTATTTGTACTCTGTATTGAACAAAGGATTGCTTCAACTGAAAATAAAACTGCTCTTGCAAAATGAAGTCCCAGTGAGAGTGAATGAATTTACAGTATGACAAAGGTTTTGACTACATGTACATAGCATACTCTAACCTTTCATGTTGTTTTTAACTCTTGTTGCAGATGAAAAAAAGACATTTGAGCCTACAGCCTTTCGGGACGAGATTGTGCAAGGTCTTAATGAGCAGGGCAGCGACCTCGAGGCCATCTCCCGTTATTTAGACAAGCAGGGCAGTCGCCTTGACTACCGGCGCTATGCCGAGACCCTGCTCGATATCCTGATCGCTGGGGGCATGTTAGGTAAGTTCTCTTAGATACCTCTTCTATTCCTTTATAAACAATTTTTGTTCTTCAATTCTTTTAACAGATTTTATTTGTGTAAACAAAATATGTAGAGCTGTAACTGGGTTTTGCAGGTTAGTTAGTTATTTCAAGTTCTCTTGTCAAATTCATTATGCCTTGATGACATCATTCCCAAAACATTACCAGTAGAATCAGTGTATTCCAAGAACTTTACCTTCATAAGAAGATGTTAGAAATTTTTTTAATAAACTTTGAAATGCAAACGTCAGTAAGACCTGGTCCCCCCTACTGGACCTGGCTCCTTGTCTGACTTGCTAGATTAACAGTTGGACAACTTGGGTGTATCCACATTAGTTGGGTTCATCTATATACACCAACTAACAAGCTCACGATAGACAGAAACTGTAAAAGTTCAGAGGGAAACAGTTAAGTTACAAATGTGTTACACTGCATGCTTTCTTTATCTTAGCACCTGGCGGTTCGCTGATAGAAGATGCCGACAAGACAAAGACATGCCGCGTGGACGTGTGTGTGTTTACCACACCGGACGACGTGGCCGCCATGCGTACACAGGCTGAGGTCAGAACACTTTATACAAGATTATTTGCTTCACTGTTGTAATGCTATTTCTGCAGTGTAATGGTTTTTACACACAGTACTGAAGCATTCACCAAAACTTTGCTTTCTTGCCCTATTTATGGGCATGAACACGAGTATTACTTTTGCGAAGACGTTTTGCCGAAATGTTTTGTGTGTGTTTGTAGGTTTGTTTGTAAATGTAGCATACCTAAAGGAGTTGTAGATAGATCTTGATATTAGGTGTGTGGGTAGGTTTCTGCAAAACGAAGTGTGGGCTTCCTTGCAGCTTTCTGTTGTACTGCAACAGAAGTTCCAGTTTTCATATGTCTTATCTGTAGTTTTGTTTTTATGTGATACAAAAGACTGATGGTAAACCACAGGAAATTAATCCTGTTTCACATCTTACTGTATAGCAATGTTTGATATATTTTTCTTCTCTGATCCAGATTTTTAACAAGCTGATTCGGCGCTACAAGTACCTGGAGAAGAGTTTTGAAGATGAGATGAAGAAGGTAAGGTCAGATGGGAAGCAGGCACTCCTCCAATGGCTTGATGGATTATCTGGAAGCTGTAAATAGAAAAACCATTGCAGGGCTCGACATAAAAAATTACCTGTACCAGACAAATGTTACCTGCACCACTCTGAATTTAGTAAGTACTAAAATTATAGGATCATCACTTTTTCTTTTATACGTTATAGGTGGTAACAGTCAATGC
The DNA here is from genome assembly GCF_000003815.2 of Branchiostoma floridae. Taxonomy (NCBI): domain Eukaryota; kingdom Metazoa; phylum Chordata; class Leptocardii; order Amphioxiformes; family Branchiostomatidae; genus Branchiostoma; species Branchiostoma floridae. The sequence continues at coordinate 8,804,011 of NC_049994.1, read as the reverse complement.
AGCTAATAACAATCCATATACACCTGCATCATAGGACATTTATGTATTAAACCCAGTACATGGACCAGTGCAGGTTAGGTGCAGGTAGACACCAAAAACCTGCACAGCTCCAATTTTACCTGCACTAACCTGCATATGCAGGTGGTATTTCACGCCCTGAAGCGTAAATGTCTGAAACAACCCTTAGGTGTTCCCTTGTTCCTTGGCAGGTCCTAATCTTCCTGAAGGGTTTTAGCGACGAGGAACGTGCCCGTCTGGCGACCTTCACGGCCGTGGTGCTCGCAAACCAGCAGGTCACGGCCAACATTCTCCCCAGCCTGTTCCATGAGAACCTGGTCAAAGAAGGTGAGCGCCATGAAGCAATATTGTGTCTTTAACTTCAAGCAGGGTTTAACAAGATTTCTAAAATTCACTTGACCTATCGGACAAGTACATGAAAAATTTACTTACCCAAAACAACCTTCACTTGCCAGAAATTAAAAAAAAAGAAAATCTATGTATTTTCACTTCCAGCGATGCCATTCTTTTTAGTATTGACTGTATTTTCTGTGTTCACCAATGCTTGATGCCATGACTATCAAATGTAACAAATAACGTTATATCAAAATCTCACTCATGAAAAAATCTTACTTGCCCAATTTGGCAAGCGGGATAGAACATGCGCTTACCCAATCAGCACTTTCACTTGCCCGGGAGAATCAGACTAGTGGACTTGTCCAACCCCGTCACGGTTGCTCTGTTTCTTCCCCTTTTCCTCCCATGTCATTTCAAACACATAAGGTCAACAACCTGCACCAGATGGCTGTCACCATGGTTACAGACACCCTGTGTTGTTGACGTAACAATGAAGAAAGTAGCAGGACAGCTAGAGGGGCTGGTTACCATGTACATTTGTATATGAATGTGTTGGAGTCAGACAAAATAGAGCAGTAGTTTATTGATGATTCATCAATGCTAGCTAGCTCATTTTGTCCTTGAATGTTTAGAAAGAAACACTCACTTTTTGTAGGTTATTTGCGACTACATTTTGGTAGTTTCATGTTGATAGTTAAGATATCTATTTTAAGTTCTTATCACTTGCAACACAAACACTGAAGCAGATTTTGCTTTTCTTATTTTATTTTTGAATTTATTTGCTGTAGTCAGTCTTGGAGTCGAGTGCAGTATAGAAGGAAAATTTGTCCGTACATGCTACTACACTAGGATGTACTTTCGTGGAATTTGTTGTCCCCTTTTAGAGGGACTGTGTGTTGCAGGCCTCTGATGTGTGATGTTGGGATTTGGAATGATGATAACAAACCTCTTGGATGACCATGAAAAACGTTTGAGAATATCTGACCTGTCGGACACATGCATTTCATCCTGCTAAAGCAAACAAACAAACAAACAAACAAAAATGTGGTTTCTTTCCTAAAGCTACAAGACTGTTAGAGTGGGCATGCTTTTCTTTTAGATCAGTTTCTTACTTTTGTTTGACCACGACATATTTACTTTATTTTCTGCATACACAACACTTTTGATACGGTATGTTTTAATCTTACGCATGTTACAGGAAAACAAAATGATACATCAATTTATATGTCCATGTAGATAAAAAATTCAATGGTTTAAGCTTTTTTAAAGTAGTTTGAGCATTGAGTCAATGGTAATACAGATACAAAAATGAGTCAACTGTGAAATATGTGTTGGAGGGGAGGGACTAAAGAAAGTTCGTATTTTCCTTCGGCAGGGATTGGTCTTGACTTTGCGACCGCTGTGTTCAAGACATGGCTGTCAGAGAAGGACGTCAATCATCTGATTTCCTGCCTGCGTCGCGCCAACATTGAACAGCGACTCCCGGTAAGTACGCCCCCTTAGTCATGCCCTGCATTTTTTCTGAAAGGTAACAAGTGACACGGTCTTGAAATGACATGTAGAGCTCAAAATAACTTAGAACAATGCAGGTAACATTCAAAGTTGCTAGCACAAGACAAATCATAACTGTATCAGTTAGTTTCTTTGCCTATTTAGTCCAACCAAAACAATAGTTTGAAAAATGTAAGGAATTTTGTAACTCTTGCTGGCCAAATGTGATGCTACTGTTCTAGGTAAGTAATACCGTCACAGCTCCAATTCTACCTCAACTAATTTGCATATGCAGGCTGTATTTCAAGCATTGAGTCATGTAAATGTGACAGGCTAGCTATTGGAAAACCAGTTCATTGTAGTCATACAAATGCCAAATTTTTAGTCAGAGCTTTTGTTGGAAAGGTTCTTAGGAACAGTACTAATTTGTTTTAAGTCTATTACCTCTAGTTTTAGCTGTGAATAATTGAGTCAGGGCTGTCTCCGGCTTTAATTTTTTTTCCATCACGCTCATTGTTTAGGAGCTCATTTTGTGTCGTGACGTTCAGATTTTCTGGACAGACTGGGTGAATTTTTCCCCTTCCAAACAAGCAAATCTCTGTCCTGGGATGGAATGACAGGTCCTGGAGACAGCCCTGGGTTCAATATGATTATCAATTGAAGAAGATTTGACAGTTAATTCTGAATGTTTTTTCTTCACCTACAGGAGCTGTTCCCAGCCAACAAACGTTCTCAGGAGCACCTGGAGTCCCATTTCCGCACAGCTGGTCTCGGGCCAGTCGCTGATTTCCAGGTGCAGACACTAGTTTATACTTCATAGGTTGTTTTGTTGGGGAGTAAAGTATTGTCTTTGTTGTGTATGTGTGTGTTTTTGTGTTTGTGTGTTTTAGTGATACCCAAATCTCAATCTGCTAGCATTAGTAATATTGACAGCAAGCTTGAAGTGACGCTAGTTTGAAAGATTATTTTTTGTTTTCTGACAGTATTGCAAGTGTTGTTGCCAGCAGGCCCTGGTACCAGTACCAGGTTCCCTCCTTTCTCACTTGCTAGAGTAATTCAGGGTTGTTTGAGGCTGTGTCCTGAACTGAGAGGGCATAGTTATAGAGACCCTAAACATGTATTACTGTGTTACATCCCACTAAAATTTACCACAAGAGCAAAGCAAAACAATTGACATGTTCTTGTATGCTACCTCAGTTACAACTGAGTTGTTTGTTTACTTTTGTTTGTTTGTTTACACAGAAGGGACAACAGAATGTGGCATACAAGAAGGAGCTGCAGAAGAAACTGGCGGACATGATTTCCAACGAGGACGACGTCAAGGAGGTAAACAAACAAATAAACATTGTCAACTTAAATATTAGACTGCTGAACTTTCAGGGCTGAAATCATCTTGTGAACAGTCTAATGAACAATTTAATCACTTTGTTAACCATCCTCAACCAAATTTCAAAATCACCAGAAAGATGAGCATTTTTAAGAAACCTTTGGTAGTCAATAGCCTGCGGACATTGATCTACAAAATCACGCTGTGTACATTTGCTGGTGCAGTATCACTACTGCAAATGGCCTATAGAGCTTGCAGACTTGTTAGGCGAGCTATTCTGCTGCGGTACACCAGCTTGTAGGGTTCTACCTCCTCCTTGTGCTAAGCATACTATAGAACCTGTCCCTTACATGTTAGGGAGTCCTCACCCTGTCTCTCCTGTGCTGTACTGTACTGTATACACCTGTTCTTTGTCACAATCATGTTTGTATCTCTACTTAAGCTGGCCAATGGCATTCCTGCTGTGAGTATCTGTAGTTCCTTCCTCCCTCGTTAACAACCTACCAGCTGAACTAGAAGCTGCTGAAATGAGGATTCCACAGGCAAAACTGTTGTGCTTTCAGATCCCTCACTGTGTCAGGTGGTCTTTCAGCAAGTTATCAGTGATCACCAATTCTTGAAATGATCTTCTAGGTCATGTATTGATATTTTTTTTAAATTTTCAATAAAGGTCTTACCAATGATCTCCAGACAAAAGGTTTTCTAATGATCTTTCAATGAGCCCCATATGTCTTCCAGTGATCTTTCTTTGATCTTACAAAGTCCCTCAAACGTCTTCCAGTGACCGTCCAGGGAAGAGATGGATGATGCCAGAGAATGGCATGACACTAAGGGAAACATTAAAAAGAACAGAAAACTAAGAAGAGCAGAAAAAACTGGTTGTCGGATCTTCAGTGGTGCTCTAACTGTCAAATATTTAAACTTAAGGATAGATGAGATAGGATGAGAAATTTTAACTCATATCCAGTAGGTGTGTCTACATGTGAAAACCTTAGTATGAAGTGCTAATGTTTGCATGCTCTTGTGTTCCTGTACAGATTGTTCTCTATGTGAAGGACTACATGAAGAAGAATGAGCTAGCAGAGCATGAGGTGGTCGTTCTGGTGAGTCCCTAGAAGTTTTCTTTTCAATTTCATTTTTTGGAAAGCTTGCCAAAAAAAAAAGCTAAGTGTTATTGTCCTACATTTCTTGGTGGTCTGGGTGGAAGGTAGCTTAATTTGCTTGTTTTTTGCCATAAGAAATTGATAAGAAGCTGTTTTAATATTACTCTCCAAACTTCATGGTTTTATACCTGGTGGTCAACTTTCTTAGCTGTTATCAACATTTTTTTTAAAATAAGAAAGGCTACATTTTTGTTAATTTGTGATTTTCTTGAAACCCTAGGTATGGTTTTCTGTCATGAAGTCTGTGGAGTGGAACAAGAAGGAGGATCTGGTGGCAGAGCAGGCCATCCGGCTTCTGAAGGTGGGACCTCTCTACTGTCTGTCATCAGTAGTACCTGTAACTCTTTTTATGTCATACCTGTGACGCGAAAACATTCGATACGGGTGTTCCGGACCGGCTGATAACTTTCCGTACGGCCCGGGCTTATCACACGGGCTCCATTCGAATAAATCGAACTGTTTCGAGTGCGCCGAGTACGGCGCCATCAAAAGTTCAAATACCTGATTCGGACGTTGGAACATTACTGTTGCAACGCTTTTTTTTCGAGGGCAACAAATTTGTTCAACTTCTGGCGCATTTCGCATCAAAACAGTGGTTTTCTCAGATGGGTCGGTCCCAGCCCTCCCGCGGGTCGGATCACCCTCCGGCCTTCGGCCGTCGTGCGATCCGACCCGCAGTCGGGCTGGTACCTCGGGTGATACGGAATACACCGTGTTGTATTCTATATATACAATTGTATAGAAACTATTACCGGTTCTTGTTGATACAACTGTCCAGGGCTGCTTCAAGTAATGATTCGCCATACAGTGTGTCCGTGTGTGTGGGTGACTGTGCGTGCATGTGCTTGGGAACGTGTGCGCGATTTGTGTGTGTGTGTGTGTGTGTGTGTGTGTGTGTGTGTGCGTGCGTGCGTGCGTGCGTGGGTGCGTGTATGTATGCTTGCGTGCAGAGCCATTTGCCACTTCAATCGATCTCAGGGTTCTAGCCAGCGTCCCTTTTTCCGTCAATTGACGGAAATTTGCTGCGTGTGACGGAAAAATTTTAAAACCAATCCGTCAACCTTGACGGACAAAAATCCTTGGTGGAAGCTACAGGCGGCTTGGGGACGCCGTCCACGGCTGTAAAAGCCACACAGTGTTTGTTTTGCTATTGTTATGATTGTTGACAATGTGTGTCGGCGCCCTTTCGCATACGATAATCTCATTAAAACCCGTTTTTCAAGGTGTCAGTTCAGTCCTTCTAATTAATTTTCGCGGTTTTCGCGACGATTGTAATTGGCTGACGGAAAAAAATTTCGAGCTGGCTAAAGCCCTGATCGATCTACACAGTTTCTGACCTGATGCTCACTGTAACAAGGCAGGGTTGATTGTAGACATGCTTCATTATGTATGAAGAGTGTGAGAGAAGGTATGCCTCTGAGTGAGTCATATTCTCTTTACTGTGATTCATAAAGTAGATTGGTGCTTTAGAATTGTAAGATATTATCAATATGCTAAAAAAGCAGTTACTCAAGCAGCTGGATATGATTTTGGAAACGGTCAGACGTTTCAGACAGCTATCCAGTGTCTTTCGTCAGTGTCCTATTACCTGGATGTCTAACCTTCATCAACGTACAAAAAAGTATGTTATCAATGATATGGTACAAGTTTCCATACACTGTACCTGTTACAAATGTTGCTAAATGATGTTCTCTCTCCACCCCCAGGCCTACGCCCCTCTGCTGGCAGCCTTCACCACCCAGGGGCGCTCGGAGCTGGACCTTCTGGTCAAAATACAGAACTACTGCTACGACAACATCCAGTTCATGAAGGTGTTCCACAAAATACTTGTCCTGTTTTACAAAGGTGAGCAGGATTCTGCATGGTTAACTTGTTGAGCAGGATTCTGTTTGGTTAGCTTGTTGCTGGTCATGAGCATCACCTAGCAGGTTTCATTCAAATTGCAGATTACAGCCCTGTACATTTATCTATCCTGAGCTATAACCAAAAAAGAGGTTTGAAATTATACAAATGACATAAAATTCAAAGAATGATTGTTGTTCTCTTGACTTGCAAGTGTTGTTGCCAGCAGGCCCTGGTACCTACCAGGTTCCCTCACTTGCTAGAGTAACTCGGGGTTGTTTGAGGCTGTGTCTTGTACTGAGAGGGCATAGTTATAGAGATCCTAAACATATTAGATTGTTTCTTCGCACTGAATGCTAAACACTTCACCAAAAGGTTGTATGTCTATCAAAGGAAATGTTGATATGGGATGTGTTTGAAACTACATCTACAAAAAGTTGAAAAAGGTAGGAAAGTAGTTATTACAGAAGATTTGAAAAGAGAAAACTATTCAAAGCTTTCAACATTCTTTGCCCAGTTTGTCATCCTTTAGTCCCTTTCTTTTTAGAATTGTTCGTTTTAGTCATGAATGTAAAGCTAAAGAAGTGTGGTTAAGAAATTAGACGCAAACTTGAACCTTGTTACTTGCCTTTCCAGCGGACGTTTTGAGCGAGGACGCCATACTGAAGTGGCACAAGGACGGCCACTCCTCCAAGGGCCGGTCAGTGTTCCTGGAGCAGACCAAGGAGTTAGTGGAGTGGCTCCAGAGCGCGGAGGAAGGTGGGTTAATTTGGGGTTGTCGTTACATCAATGAAATTTTATACCACATAGGAGTACATTTTGTAGTGACTTGCTAAAAGCTGCACAGATCCAAATCCAAAATTTCTGGTGAATATATCAAATTGGATCTGGCACAACTGACTGGAAAGAGAAATCATTTGGACAGGGAAAACAACAGTGTTACTGTTAGCATTAGTGAGTCATTAAAAGGACAAGAGAATTATTGTGTCATAGCTTAGGTCATACAAGTTTAATTTCTTGGTCCTTGGCCGTTTGCTGGAAACTGGTTATAAAAATCCTGTCACAACATTATTGTATCATTTTGTGTAAAAATAATTGATAGTCTTGTACATCCAAGTTTGCCAACAAACTAAAACAAAGTGTCATTCTGTTTTCTCCCCACACAGAGTCAGAGGAGGAAGATGAGGACTAGAGCCCACCTAGTGTAACCCCAGAACACCTGTGTACCCTGGGCCCACCTGTTTTACCTGGACACACCTGTCTGTCCAGCTGTCCTGGTGCTCCATGTGCAGTAGTGTGGGTGTATGAGGGGGGGATTTTAAATTAAAGGCTCGGTGGGTTTCAGGGGGGCTGTAATAATTAATCTCAATTTGTTCACTTGTCCATTGTCTTAATTTACGGTCTCCCCAGTATTTGTGAAGACGTGGAAGACATATAATAAAGATATGCACACTGCCTTAGTTTCTGTTGTTTTTCTGCCTCGTGGGTCAGATTGTGGTTCTCAGTTAGGGAGATCCAGCTTTACCAAATGTGGTATAGATGGCCTTAAAATCATTTGGTTTGTATCAGCAAGCCATACAATCTAAGGTAGGCAGCCTCAACATGATCTTAGCAGTGCATAATCAAGTCAACAAAGCAACAGATAACAATATTCATAGAAGCATGTATCCACCACGTAATGCACTTACAGTACAGTACAAGCCAGTTACATGTAATTGCACAATGGAAAATCGCACACTTCTGTTATTTGCACGAAATCCTCAAATCCCATTGTGGTGTGGTCCAGCTTAATCACTTCGCTTTGTTGCACCTTTCGGATAATTGAACAAAATGCACTGGCAAATGGGGTGTGCAATTAAGCGGCTTCTACTATATCTATCATTGTCCTACAATTTCACAGTCCAGTGGCAGCCATTCTAGGCTAGCTTCAGACCCATTGTCCTCCATCTGCAGTTGTCTGACATCTTGACAGCCGCACAATCACCAGCACTTTTACAGATTGTGTGGTCCCTTCAGCTAACCAAGTCACTGATTTCCAAGGAAGATCTTTGGAAAGAATGAATCGGAATATTCTACAGCAGTATACTTCTCTTTTCTCTTCCCCCATACACCAGGCCTGGACATCAAATACTTTGAGAAACCAAGATTGCTGAGATAGACAATGTCCTCCTCAGCTATGGCCTTGTCCATCTGAGAAAATGCTGAAGGGATTGACTTCACCTGGCAGGCATTCTTTATGAAGGAATGTATGTAACAATATTGCAGGGGAGTCTGTCATAAGGTCTCTGACCCTCCACCCCCCTCCCCTTCCTACAAGTACAACAAAGAGGAATCTTTATGTTACTCATTAGTTCTAGTGTTGCGTTAGATGATATCTTATTGTATGCCTTTACACTGTATACAATGTATATCAGTGTATCATAAGATACATCAATAACTACTGCATACACGACGCTATGATAATAATGTTGCGATAAATGTGTATACTAAATTATCAGTTGTCCAGCAGGTAGTGAAGACTCAAAAACCCCTAACTCACCACTAAACTTAAAATAAATGTGTATCTGGCTCTTTCTCTGTATTTTGCTGCATGAAACAATTGGATAGTAATGCAATGTATCCCAATTTAAACAAATGGTACTTATCATACTACATAGTCATACTTGAAGAACTCATTGTGAAACTTGAGAACATCAATACGTAAATGCAGCACCCCACTAAATCATATTGGAATGGTCCAAGTATAGTCATGACCATGAGGTCACACAAACGTGACCAAAAGAGGAACTATAATGGCGGCCAGCTAGAGGAAAACTTTGTCCCAGCTACCAGTATACCTGCCGGCTTCTTGTCACCTGCATTTGTGTCTGAGGGCAAACTTTAAAGTGTTAAAGAACCTTACAAGTCAAAGATGTCCTCTGTGGTCGCTGAAAAGGTAAAGTGTAAAACTAGTATGGCATTTACTTTGAATAGCCTAGCAAAATTTCTTGCGACTGTAGGCCTGTTTTTTTGTAGCCATTGATGTCCAAATCATACAACAAACTTTAACAGCTGAACTAGTTTTTCATTCCTTGTGTTTAACTACCTATACGCTTGCCTATGTGTATACCACGTATTGATTTGGGATTCCTAGTCAAATACGTGCAAAGGTTGGCATCAGCAGTTACATGAGCATTTCCATCCTGATGATTATCATACACCTTAAAACCTCCAGCAAATGATGTTTGAGCAGTCTGCATGTATGATAATTATGAACCAACTTGAAACTAGAAAAGATAAATCTGCTAAAATGTATTACTTGAAAATGGTACAAATACTTAAGGTTTTTTATTGTTCTTTTGTTCATTCAACGTCTCCGAGCATTGAACTTATGAAACTTGACACTTCTTAGTATATCAAATGACCGAATCACATTCAGTGCGATACGGTCATTTGACCGATTCACAATAGACTAGTCTGTGAGACTGCTTTGGGAGAAAATATTGACAAAGTGACTAACTTGTTCATTCTAAATAGAAAGTACATGTAACAAGAGTCAGATACTGCAGGAAATGATATAATCATGGTGTTTTTAAAGGACACTAGAGTCACTTATTTCTACTCCTTTGTGTTACCAATGCCCCAATTTTACTGCCACCTCACTGAACCGATATTAATTGCCACCCTTTAGTATCATGACTTATGTTAGCCTTTACGACATGTGTTGTATGTGTGGCATGGATTATTGCATATTATCTTTGTCTACAAAGCTTGATTTTTTTAAATTTCAGGAACTTGTTGATGCAGTCTGCAATGGTGATGTGGCTCGTGTATCGCAATTGCTTCAATATGGAATGGACGTAAACTGTAAACTAGTACTTGTAAGTACTGACAAACCTCTAGTTCTATTGCAAAAAAATTATATAAATTATATTATTTAGATTGCATTTAACTCAATTGAAATTGAATTCTGTGTCTCCAGTGGTAAAGGCAAATGTCAAATTATGTTGCAATTTTAAACTTCCATACACAAAATGAAGCACTTACCAACAAGCACTTTTGATCAGTCCTCTGATCCTTACCAAGTTGAATAGTGTCATGTCAAATTGTTACTGGGGTCAAATTTGTCAAAGGGAGAAAATGCCTGAATTTGGATGATGTTTCAATACAAACAAAACCTTTCAGCCATTCTTGAGTTATCTTTAGGCCATGTTGATTTGATTACATGTGTAATGGACGACATGGACATTATATGGATGACATGCGCATCACTTTTCGGCTGTTTCCACAATAAAAAGCAATTACTGCAAATCGTACAAAACAGCTGTAGAATGAGCACATTTATGCCGTAGATTGAAAAAAAGTATCGGAAAACAGATACTAATGTCATAGAATGCCAAAGTAAAAATTAAGTCAAAGAATAAGATGTGAAAGTGCAAAACTGAAAAATCTATTGTTGGTAGGGGTGGGTATCAGTACAAAAAATTCAGGTACAGGGCTGGTTCAGGTCCTGAGGATAGGGTCCAGGTCCGGACCTGAACATGATTCTCTTTGAAAACTTGTGATTGGGCAGGCAATACTCGAAACAAGGGTCCTACAAAGGAATCTATTTGATGGAATATCCAACTCCCATTGGTGTTTTAAGATCCTATCTTCATGTAATCAAGGCTAGCTACCTCTCTACCTTTGACTGTAGAAACTTGGTAGAAATGACTGTAAACTCAACTTGACTTCGCTCTTGTTATTTTGTTGGCTTGCTGAGCGCCAAATCGACTGCCGATATAGTGTGTCCGTTTTCTAATTGGCGAAACCCGTTCAGCTGATTTTTACAATACAATGTATCGGTCCCTACACTTTATTGTTGGTATACCAAATATTACTATTTGTGTTTAGTCCCATGTCCAACCTTGCCACTTAGATTTCATACTAAAGGCAACTTTTTTTGGTCAAATTTTGTTTTATTTGTGCGCTCGCATCAGTTTTGGGCTTCCCAGAGGATGTCATCTATATGATCAAATCAAAATGGCGTTATGAAAAACAGGCACACACATACAGACACACACACACAGACACACACACATCGAAAAATGCTTCTAAAAATGTAGGTAATGAGGTAATGACTTGGACTCTTTGTCACATTGTTATAGCAACAGTGCTCCCTACTTCACTTGGCAGCTGAGAGTGGACATGTTGGTGTTGCTGAACTCCTCATTCAGGCTGGAGCACAGATGGACAGCCGGAATAAGGTACTGCTTGGTGTACACCAGGCATGAGTGACAATTCTTTTGATGTTATCTGTACATGTTTATGATGAGAGATACAATGGCAGACCTGTCATAAAGTATGTCAGGCTGACTTTACTCTATTTGTTTACAGTATTGTGACACCCCACTTCACATGGCAGCTGAGTCGGGGAATATGGGAGTTGCTGAACTACTCCTTAATGCTGGAGCACTGGTGGACAGCAAAAATAAGGTATGGCATGTAGATAATATTGTTGTTGGAAAGGTTGTAGTATTTATAAAATGAATGAAAAAAGATGAATAATAGATTGATTGAATGAATTGATGAAGACAGTTTGTTTATACAGCAATACAAAGCAGTATTTTTCACTCCCCCCTGTGGTATGGAGTGAAATATGGAAAAGGATAATTTAACGTGCAAATTTCAGTATACATAAGGATCTAGATATTTAGTGCTTTGTGATGCCTACTTTGTTTCCCTGTTGTTACAGTATGGAGTCACCCCATTTCGTATGGCCATTTTGAGAGAACATTATGGTATTGCTGAATTCCTTAAGCCTGGGACACTGGTGGACGATAAGGTTTGGAATGTTATCATATATTACAACTTTCAGGGTGCATTTGCTTACTCTGTATGGCCTGACTACATATATCATAGGTCTGGGGTTGAATCAAAATTTCAACCAAGAAGGTCTTAAACCTTGTTTCAACCTAATACCTATTACAGATTGAAAAACTCCATAACATAAATTGTTTTTTTTTTTAATTAATTTCAATCCGTATTTCGTAATATTAAACACTATCAAATCAATTTTTACAAATTGTTAATTACTAACAACTGCTTTTTTGTAGGATGGCAAGGCACCTAAATCACATTCAGAAATTACTCCAGAAGAAGTCTCATCCCTGTCGCAACAACTGATAAAGAGGTAGGTCGAATACATAAGCTTTTGATATTCTTGAGCACTGGTCTCGGATGTATTTTTAAAATCAACATTCAAAGTCTTTTTAAAAGTACTGCACAAATGTACATTTGTACAATAGAACAAAATAAACGATAACTGAGGACAAGAATCATAACACATACATTTTTGACAATGTATGAAAGCCATCAAGAATGATTTTATTTTGTTTTTCTAAACATACTAAGTTTAAGTACTGACTTCAGTCACAACCATTACAGCCTCAACATTGGTGCAGAAGGAGGTGACAGCCTCAGCATTGGTGCAGAAGGAGGTGACAGCCTCAGCATTGGTGCAGAAGGAGGTGACAGCCTCAACATTGGTGCAGAAGGAGGTGACAGCCTCAGCATTGGTGCAGAAGGAGGTGACAGCCTCAGCATTGGTGCAGAAGGAGGTGACAGCCTCAGCATTGGTGCAGAAGGAGGTGACAGCCTCAGCATTGGTGCAGAAGGAGGTGACAGCCTCAGCATTGGTGCAGAAGGAGGTGACAACCTCAGCATTGGTGCAGAAGGAGGTGACAGCCTCAGCATTGGTGCAGAAGGAGGTGACAACCTCAGCATTGGTGCAGAAGGAGGTGACAACATCAGCATTGGTGCAGAAGGAGGTGACAACCTCAGCATCGGTGCAGAAGGAGGTGACAACCTCAGCATTGGTGCAGAAGGAGGTGACAACCTCAGCATTGGTGCAGAAGGAGGTGACAGCCTCAGCATTGGTGCAGAAGGAGGTGACAGCCTCAGCATTGGTGCAGAAGGAGGTGACAACCTCAGCATTGGTGCAGAAGGAGGTGACAGCCTCAGCATTGGTGCAGAAGGAGGTGACAGCCTCAGCATTGGTGCAGAAGGAGGTGACAACCTCAGCATTGGTGCAGAAGGAGGTGACAGCCTCAACATTGGTGCAGAAGGAGGTGACAACCTCAGCATTGGTGCAGAAGGAGGTGACAGCCTCAGCATTGGTGCAGAAGGAGGTGAACTACAAACCACGTCCTGTATCGTCAGTGTGCCACCTGGAGCCGTTACCATGCAAACAGTGATCACTTGTCGGATCATCGACCCCAATGACGTCACACTGTCTCTTAGGGATGGAGACATGTTAGTGAGTGACATCATTGAGCTGGGCCCACAAGGAACAACCTTCCTCAAACCTGTCACTGTACGTCTGCCGTACAACAGCACGTTATCAGGTGACACCAGGGAACCAGTCATATGGGTCACAGAAGACATGTCACAATGGAGAGAACTCAAAACAACCAGAAAGGCATGTGGAAAAAAAAATTCTTGTCAGCTTTGAGAGATTGCATCATGAAACATCTGACAAATTTTGTATGATTCTCTGTCTAATAGATTATGACTTTTGAGGTTTTCTCTTTTGTTTTCTTATTTCAGAGCAAAGAGCATATCACAGTTACCGTGGATCACTTTGCCATCTTTGCTGTCATCAGTCAACTCAAACGAGACCACTTTTCTGTATCTACAAAAGGAGTCACAGTGACATCATCAACCCAGCCTACTGTAATAATCACTATCCCTGAGCAGTCAGTGAGCACGCCGATTCAAGTGAAATTACAGGTAACAATCTTCAATACCAACATGTAGAATAAAAAGGGTATCAATGTTGATGTGTATATTTGCTTCTCCTTTGGAGAAATAATTGTCGTACTGTACTATTAACGGAAAATGTCTTCATCTGAAACAAATTACTGTGCTTCCTTTTGTCTGTCGTACCCTTAAGTGTAACTGAATCATTATCCTATGTGCAAAAACAGGTTCAAGAAATTTCCAAAGAAGTATTGGAGGACATGAAGGCCAGGGACCAGTCTTCCCACAGCCTTGTTTGCACCAGCCCGATAGTGAAGATCGAAGCTGCTGATCAGTTAACAGTACACTTCAACAAGCCAGTCACAGTGCAAGTGCCACATCCTCGGCACTACATGGAGGTTCCACAAGGTGGCGCCACCGAACTGCGTGTGACATCATCTGAGGAGGGGACAGACCAGTGGACAGATGTGACTGATGATGTCAACATCCGAGACCTTGGAGAATTTGTTGAGTTCAACGTCACAGAAGCCTCCAGGTACTGAACATTTTGTAACAGTCATCATGATGACATCATGATTTTAGCAGGTTTTAGGGTAAAATCTGTACTTAGTCTAGTACCGTTAGTAGACTGAGATTTAGCACCCTTTCCGGCATTTGAAAATTGCAGACAAAAAAACAACATATTTTTCTTCTTTTTATTCATATTTTCAAATAATTCTATCTTTCAGCCATATCATACTCGATATGCAGGCTGGTGGCAAATCAGAGGAAATAGGACCGATTCCGTTGGCACTTTGCAATTGGATTCATCAGCATGATGCACAGTTCATGCTAATGCAGCGGGAGGACAACCAAAATCAGTTCCTCATAGAATGCTGCAAAGTCAGTGACACAGACGACAAAGAGACTCGTGCTGGTTACAAGGCTCCAGTACCAAGCAAAATAGTAAGGCTGTGTGAAGGCCAAAAGGTAGGAATAAACATAGAAGGCAACGTGTCATTCGCACAGTTCGGCAAGGCTGACAAGCAAATAACTTTCCACAGTCAGATAAAACATAACCTCCTCCATATCACAGTCAGAGGTGAGAAAGAAGGCAAAGGCAAGACAGATTTAGACGGAGAGGGGTTTGTGACGTTCTATGCCTTGCCTCGCGTTTCTGTCGGAGTAAATGCCCATGGAAAGAAAGTATGCAGTGTTCTGAGGAAGGAACAAGAACCAGAAGAGCAACCCAGCTCAATCTTTCTGTGTGAACTTTCGATAAAAGTACTCCCGGCTAGACAGATGGAAGACCACCTGCAGGTACTTACATTCTTTTATATTGGATCAAATGAAAAAAAAAACTATTACAGACGTAAAATACAGCTATGGCATTTAAAGCTGTCTTGTAGACAATGTTAAAAATACAGCAATGTATCATTTATTACTAGTTTGTGTTTACACAAGCTCTCACTGGCCTGGGTTAATGACCCCCTCCTCCTAGGGCGGCGGCAATTGTGGGGTCGGCCGCTAGGGGTGCCATTTTAATCAGGCTACATTTATTACCAGAAAGATAGATAATTTGATGTTTCTTCAATGACTGACAAATAATATCAAATTGATTGATAAGTCAAGCCCACAACACTTAGAACAAAGTATGTAAAGATAGCATTGTATTTAGATTAATCATTAGAAAAGACTCATTGACAATTATGTCACTGAATTATTTTACCAATAGGGAGCAGCATCCGGTTCCCGACCAACAATTGCATCAGAAGTCAAACGGACGATCAAAAAGAAATCAGGTATTGGCACTTACAGTTGTTACAAAGTTGGACATATAGCTCAATTAGACAAGTACAGTAGGATTTTTCAATGTCACATGATTGTACACATGTACACATAAACCATACCTATTGGTTAATATTTGCTAGTATGGCTGGATAATGATGATCAATGACAAACACACTTCATCATCGTCTCCACCCAGGGCCAAAAATCTAATCATTTCGAGGTCTCATCAAGACCTACCCTCAAATCTCAAGGCAATCCATCCAGGCATCACAGACAAAGAGACAGACAGATAAGAATGCTCCCGAAAACATAACCTTCTTATCAAAAATAATTATCAATAAAGGCACTCCATAAGAGTATGTGTTCAATTCAACCCAGTACAAGGGAAGCAGAAGTGCAGAACACAATTGAAAAAATACTCAACACTCAGCACTTACAAAATGATTACTGTCTTTGTCCATGGTGCATGTCAGGTATGGCTGATTACATCTACTTCATCAAGGAAAAAGCAAGCACTGACTGGATGGACTTGGCCCATTTTCTTGGTTTCTCATGGACAGACATTCAAAACATTGCCGAACTAAACCGTGACAATAAGAAAAGCTGCTGGCACATGCTGGGAAAGTGGAAACGGAAGAAAGGGAACTTTGCAACCATAGATTTGCTGATGAAGGCTCTAAAACAGGCAGGGCTGCAGAGTGTGTTGGATGGTTTGAAGGAGAAATTCCCAGGTATTTTTCAGTTCTATGTGCTACAATGAGATAACAAGTCAAATTGTATTTGAATTTGCTCTTCAATTGAGTGTTCTGGTACAACCCATTTCATAATTTACACAACAGTTGAATCAATAACACTGTGCATTTGCGTAGTAGATTAAAATGTTTTGTTGTTTATATTTCAGAAACAACTGTGAAGGAAGCACCAGTGGCTGAGAAGTAACTGATTGTGCTCACTTCAAAGGTAAATAAAATGCACATATACATGTAGCTCTGTTGTTTCAGGTAGATAACTACAATACTGTAACTCTGTTGCCCACACCTGTCAAATAAAATCACTGACTTTGAAACTTGTCAGCATCAAACCAATGGCATATCGGAAGTAATTACACGGTTTTTATATTGTTCTCCAACAGAGTCAAAGGCAGTCATGATCAACACCTACCAGTATGGCAAGAGTTTTAAGTTGTGTATTTGGGAAAGTTGATACCTCTGTCTATTCCGCACATGTTTATTTGTATATGGTTGTAATACATAGCATGATAAATCAAAGTGAATGAAAAAGGAAGGTTTCAATTTGGAGCAAATACTCACTTTGACAGATTGGTATCCAACCAAAGTGTTCATTTTACATTGGTTGGCATTGAAAATTAGACTAAAGGTAAGCAGAAAGTAACTCAGTGTATTATCAGATATTTGCCTATATCAAAGTAAGGTTTGACCTTAAATATTTCTAGCTTTTATATGGACTCAAAAATATGACCACAAATTAAGATAGTATACTTCATACACTTTGGATGTTCTATCCTTGCAGACAGTCAATCATGAAACTTAATCAACACATTAGGAGGCTTATTAGTAGGACTCATTAGTTAACTTTCTTAACAGAAAAGTATTTTAATTTAGGAAAGCAATCTCTATCCAGTTGATAATCTACAGTAAACAATGTTTACTTGATATTTCCCGGCTGCTCAGCCATATATAGACCCAAGAATTACAAATAAAAAATCTATAGACTTAGCCGTATGACTTTTTGTTTGCAAAAGTGGGAAGATGTTGCACACAAACTGCATTGTACAGTCATATTTGTCCCTGTTAAAAAAATATGTATGTACATGTAGATACTAAAAAGAAGCATAGTGAATAGCAAGTGTACCTTTCAACAAAAGTAAGAAGACTTGTAATCTACAAGTAGATGTAATGATCCGGCTCATTTGCAGTGTGTTCATGCCTGTTTTTGCACAATTTCGTACTGTTTTCTAGTATGGAGCACCTAATTCCGCTACTGTCTGTTTTTATAGCTCACTGTTCTTGACGGATAGGTATCGTCTCACAAGTTTTCATGGTTGGCGCTGTATATGTTTTAATTAATTTGTCGTGAAAGTCTTCTACCGTTAATTTGGAAAATACTGTTTGAACTCAGATGTATTGGTTGCCATGTTTGAGACAATGTTGCTTGTTTTTCGAAATAAACCCCATTTATATACATATAGTGCTTTTAATTGTTCACTTTTGTGTTAATAGGTGTTCACCCTTGGTAACTACATCAGATAAAAATTAATGGTGGGGTATCTTTAACTTACATATGGAGAGCATAGTGTACCTTTCTTCTATTAAGCGGTTTCTGAGTGGGAAAATAAACTATGTTTCCTTAGAATGCACGGATATATGTCTTCACTGATAATTTCAGGCTGTGCACACATTACGAGAACATGAAGAATTATGATAGTTGGCATGGAAAACATAATGTAACTTGCTTTTCTTTTGTTCCGGATAGACAGAGTTTTGGCAATTGCATGACGTAGTACCGAAAATAACCAGGTCTGGCCTGTCTCCTTTGTACCCTTGTACACGTCATATCCCGCCTGTAGCATGGGACTGTCCTGTTCCACCTGTAGCCTGGGACTGTCCTATCGCATTTGTAGCCTGGGACTGTCTTGCCCCACCTGTAGCCAGTCTTGTCCCGTCAGTTAAGCCTTGGTCCTTTCTGTCCCGTCGGTAGCTTTGGTCCTTTCTGTCCCGTCGGTAGCCTTGGTCCTTTCTGTCCCGTCAGTAGCCTTGGTCCTTTCTGTCCCGTCGGTAGCCTTGGTCCTTTCTGTCCCGTCAGTAGCCTTGGTCCTTTCTGTCCCGTCGGTAGCTTTGGTCCTTTCTGTCCCGTCGGTAGCCTTGGTCCTTTCTGTCCCGACAGTAGCCTTGGTCCTTTCTGTCCCGTCGGTAGCCTTGGTCCTTTCTGTCCCGTCAGTAGCCTTGGTCCTTTCTGTCCCGTCAGTAGCTTTGGTCCTTTCTGTCCCGTCAGTAGCCTTGGTCCTTTCTGTCCTGTCGGTAGCCTTGGTCCTTTCTGTCCTGTCGGTAGCCTTGGTCCTTTCTGTCCCGTCTGTAGCCTTGGTCCTTTCTGTCCCACCTGTGTCATGGGCCTGTCCTGTCCCACCTGTATCCTGGGCCTGTTCCGTCACATCTGCCTGTCCTATAGCATGTTCTGTTGCTTCTACTACATGTCTTGTTAGTGTCATGTCCGTCGAAGCTTCGCTCTTTGGTCTCCAATGTTTCCTGTTCTCCCGCTGTTTGCAGCAAAACATCTTTTTTAGCTGATGTCGAAAGTTCCTCCCGAGAAGAGCATAGAGAAACGGGTTGGCCATGGAGTTCAGAACCGCGAGCGATTTTGCCAACTCGATTGCCACGTCGTTCTCTTTTGAAACAACTCGATGGATAATAAAATAAATGACGTGATAAGGAAGCCAGGTGAAAAGAAAAAAGACCGTCACTACAAACATCATAAGAAATGCCTGGTTGTCCGACCTAGTCTCCCTTACCACCAAACGGTGAGACTGCCTTACTTTGACTAATATCCGAACGTACAGAGGAACTATTATACAGATGGACAGGACGTAGAGGAATACAAAGCACAAGAGTACCATAACAAAGAAGGGATGACTGCCATCAGAGGACTCAAGTTTTTAAAAAAAACACGAACCATGATCCGTAGGGTGAGAGAATGACCTTTTTTTCCCGCCCAACAACAGTTCCCAAACAAATCAACAGGAGGCGTTGCAGCAACCATCTCTTATGCCATGCCATACAATTCCTTGAAATAAAAATCGTAAAGTGAAATAGGACGACACGATATCCATTTCTCTGTAATAAAGTTTGGCATGTAGTGTGATTGTCCTTTCATAAAAGCCTTATAGTTATACTCAATGTGTTAATGTATGTTTTGATGTATTTTTTGTATGTTAATGTATGTTTTGATTGAATTACTTTTATATAGCGACACAACAGAAAGTGTTCAAATAAAGCGTTCTTTAAATATTGGTCCAAAATTAGATCGGAGCTTGGATCGAATGGTATCACTTGTCTTTGCTTTTTTGTAAGCACAGGCATATTGCAGTTTGTCAGAAGATACCTAAGAGTAATACCAGTTTAAAGGTGCACTGTATAAGATTTTGTCCCTGAAATTAGAAATATCCTCTAGACATCAATAGTTACGCGAATAATCTACACAACATCTTTTACCGGATCACACTCTGATTGGTTGACACATTTTGGTCACGAGTTGTATTCTGATTGTCGAAAGTGGTGTAACAGGTTGTACCACTTGTCTGATAAACCATAGCCCTATATAAAACCACATTTATTTCTAGCGACACTGTCTACACACTTCTTTCGTACGGCACGGCAAGAGGAGGTAAGTCCTGTTCCTACTATTGAAAATTATGAATTCAGAACCCAAACTCTTATTGGTATTGAATATAGAACATATGTATATAGATAGAGGTTTGCTTTGCAATTGATATCGTACATGTTTGACTGGTCACTTTTGTTGACGTATTCGTCCCACATGCAAAAGCTAGTTTGTGTAGCGTTATTAAAGTGGTCGTCGCCCAATATATTTTCTTCCCATACTATGAACCCTTGTACAAAATGTATTATGTAGATTAGTCTTATAGAACTGTAATTATATATCAGTAGATATAGGTGCCATGCTTTGTACAACTTGTTGAGCAATATAGTTACAATGTGATGTAACTAATTGTTGGTATTGAGTATGTGACATATTTGATGAGAACAACGAGTACCTTTATGCTGTGTATTAGACACATGTATGTAACTATGAATTATCTTTTTATAAGTAAGTTTAGAACATCTAAAATGCTTCTGTGTTGTTAGCCTTTGTGGATTGAACAGCGTAGGGTTCTGTAACCGTATATGGTGTTCTGACAGGGTCTCACTAAATACCGAAAACAACCGAAAACAACTGAAAACAACTTTCAACTACCGAAAACAACCGAAAACAACTTTTAACTACCGAAAACAACCGAAAACAACTCGACACAACCACGAACAACAGACAATCATTTCAATGGGTTATTATTTAATAATTTTGATTTTATTTTGGACAGGAGTTAGGCTAGGACGACCCATATTATTAATACAATATTAGTAATAATAGAGTCAACGATCTCCTTTGCCTTTTCGAATATATTAATGTTCGAATTCAGATTCACGGATCCTGTATGTTATAAACGGGGACTGCTTGGTTAACTCGCAAACTCATCAATGGATATCTATACTACTTGGTATCTATTGTGTAACTCCAAGGAGAGTTTACGGTGGAGCGGGGGTGTACACATGTAGTAGTGGCCCCAACTTGAAATCGCAGTCACTACTATCCCCCGACAAAACTGCTTCGAAAATGGGTTTGCTTATTAATTACTGTTGAATCTGCCTGCTGCGCATTTACCTCATGTGTACTACATTTTTTTTTCTAGCAACCAAAACAATCTAGTTCATTTCTTGCTCAATTATAACGCATTCCGCTGCCACAACAAATCGGTTTAAATGAACAAACCGCAAGGTGTATTACCACAGAGGCCCCTTATTCTGGATTAAATGATCAAAATAAAACAGTGTGTGATATAAAGGTGTTTCCACAGCCTACATCCCCTTTGCTGAAAGAATCCTTCATTTAGAATCACCCCATTCTCTCCCTTGGCCAAGGAGAAAATAATGCAAGGGATAGTAACGAGTAGATGAAAATAAAATAGAAATAAGTGTTTTAGGAGGTTTCGAGTTGTTTTCGGTATTTATTGAGTTGTTTTCAGTATTTATTGAGTTGTTTTCAGTATTTTTAGAGTTGTTTTCGGTTGTTTTCGGTAGATGTCAAGTTGTTTTCGGTTGTTTTCGGTTGTTTTCGGTATTTAGTGAGACCGTTCTGACATATATACAGATTTCTAATGCTTCGGTAGACATTCCGTCCCATCTCTACTGTACATGATCAGTACAGATAGAAATACTGTTTTCCAGATTTCTGCCTTTTTTGAGTGGTAAATTGTAGATGGGTAACATAATAGCCCATGCAAACTTGCTTAATTGTCTGAAGAGTTGTCTGACTTAGGATTGTCTTACGATTTTTTATCATTACAAATTATTTTCGCACCCCGTTTCATCCATAAGATACCAGTAGTCTGTTATAATGAACATTTCTTCCATCTAGAAGAAGTCTGTGATAAGATACCATTTGCTCAATAACGTGTCCAAAATACATTCTTACTTTTCCGCTATTCCTGACCATAACAAAATCATTCTACTGCTAAAATCAAGTAACCCATACATTATAAAAGAAGTGAGCAAATTCGTCTTTCACTGCCTCTAAGAAAGAAGTCAAACCAAACAAAAAATAAGTCAAGCTTTCAAATGTTGTCTATGTACGAACATCTGTCTTTTCAAGTTTTGTTTCTGCGCTTCAGACGAAGAGAAAATAAGCACCGTACACTTAGTGGTTGACAAAAGACGAAGAATTTTTCTCTCCATCCATTGGAAATGAGTCACATGAAACTGCTGATCTGAAAGTTTGCAGGAAAGAATGCCCACAACTTGGCTGGCAAGTACGTATACCTTCATTAAAGATAACATGGCTTTCAAACGACCCGTAACTTTGTGACATAGGCTGAAAGATATGTTGAAAATGATGATGTCTTGTTGGCAGTACTGAATCTGTCTGGTGCATAGAAAATATCTTTGGTGGTGATCGTTTTCCTCACCTTTGAAACCGTGAAAATAGCATTCAAACTGAATTCTGTGTTTTGTGTGGTAAAACTGTCCAAATGTCGAGAAGCTGGTAGTTAGTGTAAACAGGTAAAAAGTCTGAGTTTGCTTTTTCCTCACATTCCTAAGCAAAGACCAGCTTTTACTGTTCAAAATGTGTCAATGGAAGGTATAATTACAGTAAGTTAACAGTTTGTCAGCATTATTGTTGTTTCAAATAAAATTCTTATTTGATTGATCTTTAAGACATGATTGTTACATATTCTCTTATATATTGTTTGATTACTTGTAGTTCACAATCGTTCCCTATTATTTAATTCAGTATTTGTTGTTGTTGTATTGTTGCAGCAAGAATAAGAATTTATGATGAGTCAGAAGCAGCCCAAGCCAATGCTCACCGGTCAACGGCTTAAAACCAGAAAACGGGGTAGGTATATAAATCAGTTTGTCAAAACTGAACCGAGGTACCCAGGAGTCTGCAAATCTCAATTAAGTAAACAGTATGGCACAAGATAAGTATAGGGTACCCCCCCCCCCCTCCTACTAGATGGCACGGTTACTGTCAGCAGCACACAGAACATATTTTTCTTCTCTCACTGAGAGTCTCAGCAGTCGCTGAGCATCTACTGGAAAGGGAGTTGTGTGTAGTGGTGCGTACCTAAAGCCCGGACTTGGAATTGGACCTAAAATGTTTAGGTCCAAGTCCAAAATAAAAACTAAATGTCCGGACTCAAGTCCGGACTTGCAAAAAGCTATCTGTCACTTATATGCCCTTATCTTGTTCAAAACCATCTAAAACCTTCCATAGACAGTGAAATTTGCACTGGAAAAAGACAAAAAACATTTCGTGTTTACACTGGCTGTATATAATTTGCATGCATTTTTCACATTGCATTTCAGTTCATGCTAACATGCAATTTTATATGCACCTTCCCCCCTCCCGCTCAAAAAAGAAAACTTTCTAGGGCACATTATACGCAATGATCGGTACGCACCACTAGAACTTGTGTGGCATAGTTCCAGGCTCATGTACATGAACATACGTACAATGACCTACCCTGGGAAAACGCAGACTCCTACGAGGCGTGCAAAGTTTACCGATCCCCACCACACGCGCGCACGGAACACCCGCCGGCCCACGAACCAGCTGGCCCCCAACTATCACTTGCCTCTCGGAGAAGCAAGGGATAGTCGGGGGCCGGCGTAAGTGGGGCCAGCTGATAGTGGGACGGGTGTATAGTTGCGGGAGGGCGCGCGTTAGGCAGGGGATCGGTAACTCTTCTTTGCGAAGCTTCTCCGAGCTGGTTTCTCAGGGTAACAATGACCTGCATCTACATTATACCACCCCCAGTAACATCAGGGGCAGAGTTGAGGTAGGAAACTAGAGAATACCCACAATTTTCACTTTTGTAATCTGTTTATAGGAAATGGGTCTTTGCTCTGTCAAGAGAAATAACTTAAGTAACAAGGAACAATAATTATTGCTTTTGGGGTGAGAAATATATAGTTTTGCTACTTGTCCATTCAAATGCATCATACATGTGATGTCTGTGATTATCGTGGATGCAAACGGATGAACAGGAAGAATATGTACATATCGTTACTACGTAACTCTCTGAAAATGTGTTTACTTACTTACAAATCATTCTGACAAAAATAGCAGGATGTACAATATGTTTTCTGATTTAAAAATGGTCATATGGCCTGTACACATGTAGATATACCACAGAATACCAATTCATAAACCCCATTTCCAATGAAAAATCTTGGACTTCAATGAATTTCCATAGAAAGTAAAGCAAAATTTTCATAGAAGATGAAGTTAAAATTTCAAATTATGCACTTGAGAAGTTTGCTAGCATGACATTGTCTTCCACCATGTACATATACATGTTTTGTTACAGAGCAAGCATGAATGAAGCGAGTTAGAAATGAAGCCTACATGTTCTAACGCGCTATAAAGCAATGACAGTGTAACCTTGGCTGGGAACATTAGTGGGTTCCCATCCCCCAGAGTGAGTTTTAATGGGCAGGTGCATTAGTGAAAGCTGCTCTTCTTGACTTATCTCTCATGACATGATAGGGACAGATCATTGCTAATTCACAAAAAAAGCAGTGTAAAGGATGGGGTACATGTGGTTCTTCAGATTTTTGCATACTGTGGTTTTCCTGGTTTTCACAGTGACAGCTAGGTTTACCGAATTCAAAACCATGAATGTTTCCCATTACTGTACAGTGTTCTCACCAAGATTTTTTTTTTGACATTGCAAATTTGTATTTTGTATTTCCACTGTACTGTGTAGACTGGATTGTTTCATTAGCAAAAAAAAAACGGCTGCTGCAAAATTAAGTTCCAGTGAAAATGAATAAATTTACAGTATGACAAAGGCTTGGACTACATGTACATGAAACAATATTCTAACCCTGTCTTTTGTTTTTAAATCTTTGCAGATGAAAAAGAGACATTTGAGCCTACAGCCTTTCGGGACAAGATTGTGCAAGGTCTTAATGAACAGGGCAACGACCTCGAGGCCATCTCCAAATATTTAATCCAGCAGGGCAGTCGCCTTGACTACCGGCGCTATGCCGAGACCCTGCTCGATATCCTGATTGCTGGGGGCATGCTAGGTCTGTTCTCTCTTAGACCATGTTGATTCGATTATGTGGATGACATAATGTATGTAGAGCTGTAACTGGGTTTTGTTGGTTAGTTAGTTAGTTATTTTTAGGCAACAAGTTTTTTTTGTCAACTTTATTATGACTTGATAGCTGAGACAACAAGTTGCCAAAACATGACCAGTAAAGTTATTGTATTCCAAGAACTTTACCTTCAAAAGAAACACCTGTTCTTTATAAGCTTTGAAATGCAAACGTCAGTAAGACCTGGTCCCCCCTACTGGACCTGGCTCCTTTTCTGACTTGCTAGATTAACAGTTGGACAACTTGGGTGTACCCACATCAGTTGGGTTCATCTATATACACCAACTAACAAGCTCATGCTAGACAGAAAATGTACCAGCAATCCGCTGAAAAGTATTTGAGATTGACTTACCACAGCACTTAAGGAAAGCATGAAGTTCTGTCGTTCCAAATCCGTACTACTACAGTAGTTCTCCTCGTTCTACTTGTCTTCCGAGATTTGTTCCCTGTCGATCCCTGTCGGAAACTGCTGGCTCTGTTCCTGGTTGTTTCATTGATGTTATTTACTGCGCATGTGCTATATGAGCTGACATGATGATTGTTTATATTGACTATATTGAACATAAAGTTGAACAATTTGAAGATTCCTATTCAATCATAGATCTTGTAACTTGTAAGAGGCTTAGAATCAGTCCATACTCTTGCTTATAGCATTGTTCACTAATGTTTCTACTTTAAAGTAAATTTACAAATGTTTATGTTTTTCTTTATGGTAGCACCTGGCGGTTCGGTGATAGAAGATGCCGACAAGACAAAGACATGCCGCTTGGACGTGTGTGTGTTTACCACACCGGACGATGTGGCCACCATGCGTACACGGACCCAGGTCAGAACACTGTATATAAGATCGTTCTTACTCACCACCACTGCTGTAATGCCATCTCTGCAGTGTTTCATCAGCACACACATTGCTGACATGTTCACCAAAAGTTTGCGTTGTTGCTCTGTTTTGTCCAGAAAATATTATGATTATCACTTTTGTAGCATAGCTTCAGAAGCTGTAGATAGATGTTGATATTTATAGGTAATTGGGTAGGTTTCTGCAAAACAAAGAATGGGGCTCCTGGCAGCTCTCTGTGGTACTGCAACAGAAGTTCCAGTTTTCTTATGTCATATCTTAAGTTTTGTTTTTATGTGCGCCACCCATGTTGGTTTATGTTGTATTTAGTAAGAATAACACCCCTATGTTATGATGGTTCGGTCCTATAGTCAGTCCGACCACCGACTCCTACTGTATCGCCATGTTGGAATAAAGTTCCTCGATATAGTTGCATCGTGTGCCCAAGAGTCGTCCCCTTATAGCGATCCTTGTCCATACTGGCGGTGGTTTATATATTGATTGTAAACCACAGCAAATTAAAGAAATTCTGTCTCGTATCTAATACTGTGAATAATTGTAAATAAGTTATTGTCTTCCCTGATTCAGATTTTTGAACGTCTGATCCGGCAATACAAGTACCTGGAGAAGAGTCTTGATGATGAGATGAAGAAGGTAAGGTCAGCTGCAAAGCAGACTGTTACTGTAGGTCCCACTCGCTCCTCCAATGGCTTCGCTTGCTGAATTGTCTGGTACCCGTGATTAGAAAAACCATTGCCGAAAATATTGGGAGAGTTACACAGTCCTCATCATGGTGTGGTAAGAGAAATGTTGAATTCCAGAAGTAATACAGGAGGCCGAGAAAACAGGTCAGTTTGGACGTGCCAAACTGTGGATCAGTGATCAAAGGAGCAAACAACAGCAAGGATGGATACCCACACAATGGGGAAAAATAGACATAATTGAAACAGGTGGTGAATGAGACGATAGCGTGTCTTTAATAGAAGTATAGGGACCTGAAGTTCAAGAGTTTTAAATGTAACGAGTGAAAAGCTTTGTTACCCCAGGTACAAAATGTCTAAGACCACCCTATATGGATAAAATGCGTTTCCTTGTTGCTTGGCAGGTCCTAACCTTCCTGCAGGGTTTTAGCGACGAGGAGCGTGCCCGTCTGGCGACCTTCACGTTCTTGGTGATCTCAACCGGCCTGGTCACTTCCAACATTCTCACCAGTCTGTTCCACGAGAACCTGGTTGAAGAAGGTGAGCGCCACGATGCAATGTTATGTTTACCTTCATGGAGAGGAAACATATTGTTTTTTCATCCTTTTCTTCCATTTCAAACAAATAAGGTCAATGACCTGCACCAGATGGGTGTTACCATGGTTACTGGTAGAGTAGTAGACACCCTTTGTTGTTTGACTTTACAATGTAGCAAGTAGCAGGACAGCTGGAGGGGCTGGTCACCATATGTATGAATGTGTTAGAGTAAGACTAAGTAGTGCAGTAGTTAGCAGTAGTTTGTTAGGCTTGACCATGTAAAGTGAAACATTTTGTATTTTCTTGCAAATGTTACATTTTGATTTTTTGTGTCATTTTCACATTGAAGAATATTTAGTATTTAGATTGTAGAAAGTTAAACCATAATTGAACCCATTGGATGATACATGAATGCATGTATGTTTTATATGCTTATAATATTAAGTCAGCATGTAGGCTAATTTCACTTGTGCAGTATATACTTGTACATTTTGTACTTGTAAAAGACCATACAAAAGCCCCTGTACTTCAGCCATTCAATTTTCACACTGTATTCAATTAGTAACATCATTTGGAAAGTGTAAATCTGACAAGAGATTGCAGAAAAAAGGAGAATTTTTAGGCCATAATGTCCATAGATTATTAAACCACAATCTTAGTTGATAAGTTGATTGATTTGATGATTAATAAATGCTAGTTAACTCATTTTGTGGGATTTGGAATGATGATAACAAACCTCTTGGATGACCATGAAAAACGCTTGAGAATATCTGACCTGTCGGACACATGCATTTCATCCTGCTAAAGCAAACAAACAAACAAACAAACAAAAATGTGGTTTCTTTCCTAAAGCTACAAGACTGTTAGAGTGTCCATGCTTTTCTTTTACATGTAGATCAGTTTCTTACTTTTGGTTGACTGTTGACACGACATATTTACTTTTTTTTCTACATAAGGCCACACCAATTTAATTTCTTGGTTCACGGATTCGCTCGCTCCTATTTTTTGGAAAAAAAAATAAAAATAAAAATTACCACTCAGCAAATTTTCACCATTAATGAAACCATTCACCAACTTTCTCGTGAAGCAAATTGGCCTTTATATTATAAGCTCCTTAAAGTGTGGGTACAGGTGCGGTTACTGTACAATAATAGTGTTTTTGTACTTTTTTCAAGCTGAAAACTTTTTTTCTTTATGTTTTGGATTAGCTGTTACCTTTACCCCAACCATTTTAGAAGTTTTATTTTTATTTTTATTTCGCCCTATCGCTCCATATTTTTTATGAAAAAATCCGTGAACCAAGAAATTAAATTGGTGTGGCCTAACACTATTATTGTATGTTTTAATCTTCAAAGGAGAACAAAATGATACATTCAATTTGTATATCCACGTACATAAGAAATGTCTGGACATGTAATGGTTTTAACCAGTTTAAAGCAGTTTTGAGCACTTACACATGTACAGAGTCAAGGGTACCACAGATAAAAAAATGAGTCAACTGTGAAATATGTGTTGTGGTGGAAGGACTAAAGAAAATTAATATTTTCCTTTGGCAGGGATCGGTCTTGACTTTGCGACCGCTGTGTTCAAGATGTGGCTGTCGGAGAAGGATTTCAATTCTCTGATCTCCATCCTGAAGAAGGCCGACATTGACCAGCGACTCCCGGTAAGTACGCCCCTTTCAACATGCCATGTCCTTGTTCTGAAAGCAAACAAGTGACAAATTCTCATAATGACATGTAGGGATCGAAATATTTTGTAGATACAGTACAGGTGACATTCAAAGTTGCCAGTACTTGACATTTTATCAATTTTGTGTCATGAAGTTTAGATTTTCTGGACGGACTGAGTCAGAAATTTTTTCCCTCCCCAACAAGAAAAATCTCCGTCCTGGGACGGAAGGACGGGTCTTGAGGACAGTCCTGGGTTCAATATGATCAGTTGAAACCGGAGAGTGAGTGAAAAAGATCTGACAGTAAATTTCAAATGTTTTTCCTTTGCTTGCTTACAGGAGCTGTTCCCAGCCAACAAACGTTCTCCGGAGCACCCGGAGTCCCATTTCCGTGCAGCTGGTCTCGGGCCAGTCGCCGATTACCTGGTGCAGCCACTATTTAATACTTTATAGGTCGTTTAGTTTGGGAATACAGTATTGTCTCTGTTCTGTATGTGTGTGTTTTCGTGCTTGTGTGTTTTAGTAATACCCAAATCCCAATTTGCTAAATTTTTCAGTCAGGTACCTTTAGCATTAGTAAGATTGACAGCCCCAGCAAGCTTGATGTGATGCTAGTTTGAAAATTCATTTGTTGCTCTGTGTAAGAATTGAAAGTGTTGTTGCCAGCAGGCCCTTAGTACCTTAAGTTAGTAACCAGGTTCCCTCCTTTCTCACTTGCTAGAGTAATTCAGGGTTGTTTGAGGCTGTGTCTTGTACTGAGAGGGCATAGTTATAGAGACCCTAAACATGTATTACTGTGTTGCATCCCAGTACAATTTACCACAAAAGAAAAGCAAAATTGTACAAAGTTGACATGTGCTTGTATGCTGCTTCAGTGATAACTGTATTGTTTGTTTACTTTGTTTGTTTACACAGAAGGGACAACAGAATCGGGCAAAGAACAAGGAGCTGAAGAAGAAACTGGCCGACATGATTTCCAACGAGAATGACGTCAAGGAGGTAAACAAACAAACAAACAAAACTTGAGTATTAGACTGCTGAACTTTCAGGGCTCAAGTCATCTTGTGATTACAGTCTAATGAACAGTTAAATCACTTTGTTGACCATTCAACCAAATTTGTTGGTCACCAGAGAGGCCTGCATACATTGATGTATAAAATGACTCGCTGTGATCAAGAGTACATTTTCTGGTGCCATATCACTTCTTCAAATGTCTTATAGAGCTTGTACACTAGGCGAGCTATTAGGGTTCAACCTCCTCCCTTTGCTAAACATACAATAGAACCTGTCCCTTACATGTTAGATCCCTCACCCTGTCTCAGTCCTGTGCTGTACTGTACTGTTCTCGCCTGTTCTTTGTCACAATCATGTTTGTATCTCTACTTAAGCTGGCCAATGGCATTCCTGCTGTGAGTATCTGTAGTTCCTATCCTCCTTTCATAAAGTCTACCAGCTGAGCTAGAAGCTGCGGAAATTGGGGATTCAGTGGGCAAAACTGTTGAGCTTTCAGATCCCTCGCCGTCTCAGGTGGTCTTTCAGGGAGTTATCAGTGATCACCAAGTCTTGAAATGATCTTGCAATGATCTTGAAGTCTTCCAATGACCTTGCAATGATACCATAGGTCTTCTATTGATCGTTTGTTGAATTTTCAATGAATGTCTTCACAATGATTTTAAATGTCTTACAATGATCTCCAAAGGTCTTCCAGTGATCTTTCATTGATCTTACAAAGTAATCTTTCATTGATCTTATAAAGTCCCACAAAGGTCTTCAAGTGATCTTCTTTGATCTCTCAATTGTTTTTAGTAATCTTTCATTGATCTTAATGATTTTTGTGTAGTTTGCCTGGATCAGCCAACTCCTAATTCCCCCCTCACATTAGGCGAAAATCGATCGGACGACGAGTCTAGATCTGCGAGCTCTAAATTACGAGGAGGCATGACCCTGATGCCGACGAAGAAATGGCAGGGTTCCCCCTTCCTGTCAGGATCATGCCTCCTCGTAATTTAGAGCTCGCAGACTTGTCGTCCGATCGATTTTCGCCTAATGTGAAGGGGGGTATTTCCAAGGTAAGTAACGGAAGTGGTATGGGCACATATATATACCATGGTCTGGCCTAACCAAAAGTATGATGCAAGAAACCATCCAGGGAAGAAGAGTGGGGGAAAAGGGAAGAGATGGGAGGATGATGTCAGGGAATGGACAGGCATGACACAAAGTGAAACATTAAAAGATCGGATAACCAAGAATGGTGGACTGCATGGTTGACAGATCCTCTGTGTTGCCCCATTACGAGCAAATAGTTAGACTAAGGGACAGTTGAGATGAGAGATTTTTCAACTGGTATCCAACTGATTTTATGACCCGTCGGTGCCTGAACCGTCTGAAGAAACCCCATTATGAAGCGCTGAATTGTTTGTATGTCCTTCTGCTCCTGTACAGATTATTATCTACGTGAAGGACTACATGAAGAAGAATGAGCTAGCAGAGCACGAGGTGGTCGTTCTGGTGAGTTGCTAGAAGATTTCTTTTCAATCTCATTTTTGGAAATCTTGCCCAAAATACAGCTTGTGTTATTGTCCTACATTTCTTGGTGGTCTGGGTGGAAGATAGCTTAATTTGCTTGTTTTTTCCATGAGAAATTGCAGGGCTCGAAATTCCTTTTTCGGATTAGGTGCACTGGTGCACCCAGCTTAAAAAAATTGGGTGCACCAAAAAATTTTTGGGTGCCCAACTTAAATCTAAGTAATAGCCTAATAATTGAACTTAGTTACAAGCTATCAAATTCTTAAAAAAGTATCATAACAGACATTTTTGTTACCTTTCTAACATTTAGAATTAGATGTCAAGAATATGATGTATACTAGTAACATCTACATGTATTATCATAATACCGGTACGTTTACGACGATTTCTCTAGCCATACTGATTTGACACATTGTCAACGCATCATTTTCTCCAGTTACATGTTGCTGTTATAGGTTACCCTTGCCACTTCTTCTGTGTAACTTTTCTGCCACTCTTGTCCTGCTAAAAGCGTAATATTGTAATTGTAACACGCCGCGGAATTACACGGCGAACGGGCGCGTGGTTGGGAGGGGGTAAAAAATACCGGTAGGAAGAAACACGGCACAATTAACTGCCGCTATGTACATTTCTACATCCTCTGATGTTCCTTCCTTTTCTGTCAGTAAATGCATAAAACATAAACCTGCATGAGCATACAAAATGTCATGAGAAAACGGACGTATACTGTCAAGAATTTTCATTTAACTTCTGTCCGTCACAACCGCTATGACGTAACACTTCACTGCTAGCGTAGATATAAAAATGGCGGGAAAATGGCTGCGCACGTTCAATTTTGCCCATTCAGTCATAGATCCGGGCTATTATGCAACGGTTCTTCACACTTTTACATGAGTTGTAGGTCACCAACCGAAATTCAAGATTGTTGTTGAATCATGTTCGTCTTGTGCCGTGAGCATGTGTAATTATGATCTATAAATTTGGCAATGAATGTGACAGTGTGTTCGTCCCACGACGAGCTGCCTACCCCGAAAAAGATACTGAAAACTTTTGGCCTTGTTGTCTTCGAATGCATTGTTATCGATGCTTTGTAAATGATGTATTGGACACCTAGATGTCTGAAGTGTGCACAGCTCAGAAATAACTATTGTTGCATGTGTAGATCTCTTTAAGTTCCAGTATTTTGAATCTACCGGTATAAGTCTTACTACCGGTATTATGCCAATGCATGTT
Organism: Branchiostoma floridae; assembly: GCF_000003815.2. Lineage (NCBI taxonomy): Eukaryota > Metazoa > Chordata > Leptocardii > Amphioxiformes > Branchiostomatidae > Branchiostoma > Branchiostoma floridae. Next base: position 8,771,380 of record NC_049994.1, on the reverse strand, counting down.
ATACTTTGATATCTTTACAACCACAGAAAACAATTGGATCCACAGCTCCAATTTTGGGTGCACCTGGGTGCACATGGACCCAGTATTTCGAGCCTTGAATTGATAGGAAGCTGTTTTAATATCAATCTCCTAACTTCCTGGTTTTATATATGGTGGTCAACTTTCTTATAACGATGACTTCTTCTGTTATCGTCAAGATTTTTAAAAAGGTCAATAGTCAATGCTATCATTTTGTTAAGTCGGTGATTTTCTTCAAATTGTAGGTGTGGTTTTCTGTCATGAAGTCTGTGGAGTGGAACAAGGAGGAGGATTTGGTGGCAGAGCAGGCCATCCGGCATCTGACGGTGGGACCTCACATACTGTCTGTCATCAGTAGTACCTGCACTTGTCTTACATATAGAGCTATTGTATGTTTGTGCCGATTCAAGTAAATGCATTTTTGTGTGTGTGCGTACTTGTGTGCGCTTGCAAACGTGTGCGCCGTGGGTGCTACGTCAATTAATCTACAAAGTCTCTGACCTCACTGAAGCAAGGTGGGGCTGATTATAGACATGCCACCGTGTCTATGAAGAGTGTGGGATAAAGTATATCTCTGAGTGAGTTACATGATCTTTACTGTGATTCATTAAGTAGATTGGTTCTTAAAAATTGCAAGACATTATCACAAGTTGCCATATATTGTATCCAGGGTTCTAGCCAGCATCCATCCTTCCCTCCTGTGATGGAATTTTGCAGGGCATGGACAAAAATTTTGCCCATTCTCAGCATTCTGTCCTCTATGATGGACAAAAATTGGCATGTAAAGGTATATTAAAACAGATGTCATTGAACCAAGCAGAGTGTACCAGCAGAATTTGCCCCTCAAAATGCAGGAAATAGCATTTCAGGGGTTCTAGATTTCAAAATTTTCCAGGGGGAGCATGTACCCTGACCACCCTAGGATCGCTGCGCTGGAATCTAAAATCCAGGGGACGGAAAAAAAATCACCCGTTACAATTTTTGCTAAATAAAGTTCTCTTTCCACTTCACCAACCCCCTCCCCCCCAGGCCTACGCCCCCCTTCTGGCAGCCTTGACCACCCAGGGACGCTCAGAGCTGGACCTTCTGGTCAAGATACAGAACTACTGCTACGACAACATGCAGTTCATGAAGGTGTTCCACAAAATACTGGTCCTGTTATACGAAGGTGAGCAGGATTCTGTATGGTTAGGTTGTGAAATGGCAAACTTTACCAAATACAAAAATGTATGTAGATCAACAATGCGGCCATCACATCACAAATTTTGTTTTTCTGTAATTGCAGCACACGCTATTTTGTTTGAGCACCACCACCTGCCACACTTAGTAGTACAGTGCACCTATTGACACCGGGGTGGGATTCCTCTGAAGGGGGGATTTTCCCAGATGTATAGAGTAGAATGGAACATCCAATCAATGGAAGTTCAATATTTTTAGAGGTTGTTGACTGTCATGTGGATATATTCATGCATGTCATTAGCACCACCTAGCAGATTTTATTCAAACTGCAGATTTGAAATCACACAAATGACATAAAAGTCAGAGAATGATTGTTGTTCTCTTGACTTGCAAGTGTTGTTGCCAGCAGGCCCTGGTACCTACCAGGTTCCCTCCTTTCTCACTTGCTAGAGTAATTCGGGGTTGTTTGAGGCTGTGTCTTGTACTGATGAGAGGGCAATTAGTTATAGAGACCCTAAACATGCATTAGATTGTTTCTTCACATTGAATGCTACGGTGATTCAGTTTACCAAAAGGTTCTATATCTGTCAAAAGCTTGTACATGTACATGTTGATATGGGGTGTGACAGTGTTTGAAACTACATCTACACAACGTTGAAAAAGGTAGGAAATAGGGTATTACGGAAGATTTGAAAAGCAAAAATAACTCAGAAGCTTTCAACATTCTTTGTTCAGTTTTTCATCCTTTAGTCTCTTTCTTTTAGAATTGTCTGTTTTAGTCATGGATGAAAAGTTGAAGAAGTATATCAAAGAGATGATATGTTAAACCTTGTTACTCGCCCTTCCAGCGGATGTTTTCAGCAAGGACGTCATACTGAAGTGGCACAAGGACGGCCACTCACCTAAAGGCAAGTCCGTGTTCCTGGAGCAGACCAAGGAGTTTGTGGAGCAGCTCCAGAGCCCCAAAGAATGTGAGTTAACTTGGGTTTTTGTAACATCACTGAAATAATACCACATCAGGGCTTGAAATACTTTTTTCTTTGCAGGTGGCATTGAAAATTACCTGCACAGACAAATTTTACCTGTGTGAATGGAGGAAGTATGAATAATGATGAAATTGTTCAGAAACCATTATTTTATACTTAATAGGTGGTAAAAGTCAATGCAGCTAATAACAATCCACATGCACCTACATCATAGGGTATATGATATGTATAAAACATAGTACATGGACCTGTGCAGGTTAGGTTCAGGCAGATACCAGAAATACCTGCACAGCTCCAATTTTAGTGCATTTACCACCTGCATATGCACTAACCTGCATATGCAGGTGGTATTTTGAGCACTGTGCATAGATTTCAGCTTGTTTAGGAGGGAGTACCTTGTGCAATAGTAGTATTCAGTAAGTATTCCTGTGAATTTCCAGAAGGTGCACACATCGAAAGCAAAGAATGATGTGATGATGCCCTTATCAAACCATTTTTGTTTGTGCTTCGTACGAGGTGTACATGTCAAAGTGGGTCTGGCACAACTGGTACTGATCATTATCATCATTATCAATTAATCATTTGGAACACAGGAGAATTATACTGTGATTGTTTAGGTCATACAAGTTTAATTTCCCAGTCCTTGAACAAAGCCAGGGTTATCAAAACATTGAAATTTAAAAAAGCTGAGAGATTGCTTTTGATTGAAAAACATTATTGTTGTATTATTTTGAGTAAAAATGATTTATAGTATTGTACATCCAATGTTGCCAACAAACCAAAACAAAGTGTCATTCTGTTTTCCCCCCACAGAATCGAAGGAAGAAGATGAGGACTAGAGCCCACCTAGTGTAATCCCAGAACACCTGTGTACCCTGGGCCCACCTGTTTTACCAGGGCACACCTGTCTGTCCAGCTGTCCTGGTGCTCCATGTGCAGTAGTGTGGGTGTAAGAGGGGGGGATTTTAAATTAAAGACTCAGTGGGTTTCAGGGGTGTGTGTAATAATTAATTTCAATTTGTTCACTTGTCCATTGTCTTAATGTACGGTCTCCCCAGTATTTGTGAAGACGTGGAAGACATATAATAAAGATATGCACACTGCCTTAGTTTCTGTTGTTTTTTCTGCCTCGTGGGTTAGATTGTGCTTATGTTAGGGAGATACAGCTACACTAGATGACCTGTAAACTGTCCTTAGAACAAATTGGTTTATATTATTAAGCCACACAATCTAAGTTATGCAGCCCCAACATTATTTAATACCAATGCATATTCAAGTCAATTTTACAGGAGCAACAGACAACTATAGTCATATAAGCACATACAAAATGTACATTGTATCCATGCCCTTACAGTATATAGACTGGTATGGAAACCTACTATAGCTACCAACTTCTTTTTGTCTTATTTGGCCGTTGCACACAATCTCTCTTTGGACCAATCTATCTGAAGCTGAATGTATATAAAGAATACTAGTAATTCACGTCCAATATCTCCAGTATCTTCCCTATGGGTATGACTGACAATTTTGTATATTGAGTATACAATTTTCATTTTTTTTGTCTCATTATCCCAATATCGCATTTTGAGAATGTAGTATCTAGTGCCTGAAAACAGGTTCAACTTTACCCCAGTAAGCAAGTGAAAGAGCCTATCTGCTTCCATCTGAGGAATGAGTTCAGTTGTCCAACATCACCTTGATACATGTTGATGACTGCACAATCACCTGCACTTTTATTTACAGATCTTTTTGTGTTGTAGCCAGTAGGCACTTGTCTTCACAACTCTTAATGTGTGACTGTGTAGACAGTATGAGAATATATGAAAATTTATGATAGTTCACATGGAATCGTGAATTTGCCTTTTTTTTAATGTTCCTGGCATGAATACCAAAAATACCCAGGTCTGGCCTGTCTCCTTTGTAGCATACCATCTGTAGTCCGGGACTGTCCTATCCTGCCTGTAGTCTGTCCTGTCCCGCCTGGGTCCTTTCTGTCCCGCCAGCAGCCTGGGTCCTTTCTGTCCAGCCAGCAGCCTGGGTCCTTTCTGTCCAGCCAGCAGCCTGCGTCGTTTCTGTCCCGTCAGTAGCCTGGGTCCTTTCTGTCCCGCCTGCAGCCTGGGTCGTTTCTGTCCCGTCAGTAGCCTGGGTCCTTTCTGTCCCGCCTGCAGCCTGGGTCGTTTCTGTCCCGTCAGTAGCCTGGGCCCTTTGTGTCCCGCCAGCAGCCTGGGTCCTTTCTGTCCCATCAGTAACTTGGGTCATTTTTGTCCCGCCAGTAGCCTGGGTCATTTCTGTCCCACCAGTAGCCTGGGACTGTTCTGTCCCACCTGTAGCCTGGGACTGTCCTGTCCCACCTGTAGCCTGGGACTGTTCTGTCTCACCTGTAGCCTGGGACTGTCCTGTTCCGCCAGTAGCCTGGGACTGCCCTGTCCCACCTGTAGTCTGACCCTGTCTTGTCCCGCTTGTGGCCTGGGACTGTCCTGTCACGCCTGTAGCCTGGGTCCTTTCTTTCCCGCCTGTAGCCTGGGTCCTTGCTGTCCCATCTGTAGCCTGACCCTGTCCTGTCCGGCCTGTACCCTGGGCCTGCCCTATAGCATATTCAGTTGCTTCTACTACATGCCTTGTTAGTGTCATGTCCGTCGAAGCTTCGCTCTTTGGTCTCCAATGTTTCCTGTTCTCCCACTGTTTGCAGCAAAACATTTTCTTTAGCTGGTCTCGAAAGTTCCTCCCGAGAAGAGCATAGAGAAACGGATTGGCCATGGAGTTTAACACCGCCAATGATTTCGCCAACTCGATTGCCACGTCGTTCTCTCTCGAAACAACCCGATGAATAATAAAGGAAATGACGTGATAAGGAAGCCAGGTGACGAGAAAAAAGACCGTCACTACGAACATCATGAGAAACGCCTGATTATCCGACCTAGTCTCCCTTACCACCAAACGGCGTGACTGCCTTACTTTGACTAAAATCCGAATGTACAGAGGAACTATTATACAGATGGGCAAGAAGTAGAGGAATACAAAGCACAAGAGTACCATAACAAAGAAGGGATGACTGGCATCAGAGGACTCAAGCTTCAGAAAAATACACGAATTATGATAAAGACTAGTGCCTGTAAACGTCCAGTCGTTGGTAACAGTGTTCCTGGCCACCGTGTCGACAGCTGCCGCCAGGGAGGCCACCATCCACACCACAGCACTGATTTTTCCCGCGTGTTTCACGGTACCATGTTGTCTACTTCTCAGAGGGTCAGTAATCGCTTTGTATCGTTCCACAGCGATGACTATTAAGAACATGATGCTTGCAGAGACCAGGAAGACCAGGAGCACACGACCGACGTCACAGATCCCGTCGTAGGTTTCTGAATTTGAAACAATGGACTGGATGAGGGTGTAAAGGCAGAAGGCGAAGTCGGTTGCTGCCAGGTTGGCCACATACACGTTACACACTGTCCTCATGACGCGGTACCTTACAACGATGTACAAGACGAGCAGGTTCGCCAATATCCCTATAGCAGAGATGACGCTGTAGCTAACGTTATCCATTTTCAAATCTTTACCGGCAGTACATTAGATCATCAATTATTACACAACTATAGCTTGGCTCCGACACCCAAATGACTCTGCTAACACGTGGGTCGTTGACGTCAGCATTCGGTCAAAAGTGCCATGGAAATCCTACGACGAAGAATCGCACGATGTACAATCGATGTATGCCCGTATTTTTGGCAAGATTCACTGGGATGAAATTGTCGTACTGTTAGTGTGTATGACCATGTGTTGGGTTACCACTGCCGTCGACATTTACACAAACGTCCAGTTTGTTCTTCACTTCTTGTGTCACGATGTCGTCGTTCAGTTCCGACTTTTGCAATGACATCTGAAAAGAAATTATAGCGAAGGTGAACCGCAAAATTCGTACATCGGCTTTTCTGATTAACGACATTTGGCAAACTGAAGATAGTAGCAAAGAAAAGGATTTTGAAAGAAACGTAATCTTCATTTCATTTTGGATTATTGCAGATGTGCACGTTTTGAGAGGGGGGGAGCAAAAGAGTATCAATTATATCAAAGTACCAAAGTGCTTTCATGCGTTCCACTCCTTCTGTTTCGTAGACCCAAGGATGTTCAATCCTTTGATAGAATATCCTTGGAATGCCAGTGAAACGTGTCACAGGCAATATAAAGACGATGTGATCTGTTCAACATGTCTTGTTGTGACCTGTACTTAGCCCGGTGTGGCAAAAATGTACAATAAAGGTCTTAGGTTTTCATTTAATAAAAACGGCCTGATCCATAGAAAAACGTTTGTAGGTAACAAACAGGACAAAACGACGTCATGCGAAGGGCGGGAGTGCACGGCACACAGGTTTAACCAGGGTCAAGGGTCCTGTGAACAACATACAGGGCTGTCTGGTTACCGACGCCATGATGAACAATTATACAACGTCAACACTTCCCCCTCGTTTAAGCAAATTGTATCCTATAGTACAGAATTACGACAAAACATACTAGTATCTTTGTTGATGCAGCATTACTAAGATGCCCTGTTCTACTCTCCAAGCAGAGGCCGACTGACATGAAGAAAATAGTACAAAAATCCAAATAGAAAGGCCGACAAAAATTACCCAAGATAGAGAAAAGAAAAACAACCGAAGCCGACCCTCTGCTTGGAGAGTGGTCATGTTCCCCGTACGGAACGCTTACGTTTACTACTGTAACAGCACATTAAGGGCGTACTTGGGACCGTATCTACAATATTCACCTGTCTTGTCACGGGAAAAGTTGATGTAGATCATTGTTTACGGTAGATTTATCATAGCATAGCCTAGTTGAAAATGACACAAATATGTTTTAACATTCTTTTAAATTTGGCCTTGGATGAGACGTTTTCACATGCTGCAACGTAAGATTTCACTGAGAGCGTAGAATCGACAGGGCAAGTCTTACCGTTCGTTCAAACACATAGCCACTCATTAGTGGCTCTGTAATTAACAAGCTGTCCCTCCAGCACAGTATTCTAGTGGACGCTCGACAACACAAGAACTGTCCTACGACGGTCCCCAACTTTGCCGTAAATCTCCCCTCTGATGTTAAAGCTTAAATGATGAAGACTAATGATAAGCATTCATGCAGTCAGGAAGTGTGAACCCTGCCCCTTCTCGTGACGTCTCTGGGTAGAACAGGTTTGCCGCTTTTACTCAGATCTTGCCTGAGGCCTTGTATAAAATGATGTCAGGGGCATGACATGCTAAATTGGTGACGGGAGGGGAGGGCGTACATGGCTTCAAGTCGACTTGAGTTACAAAGAAAAACCGAAACTGTATGTTCTCTTTGGCCCTGCAGTGCTGGTGGTTTACTTTTAAAGCAAGTTAAGGACATTCGAAGGGCAGTACATTTTGCGATGAGTAGGGGTTTGGGAAGGGGCTACTTAGGATGTACAAAGAAAAGTTGGAACGTCCTAATCTCCAAGCAGAT